>NC_058522.1:420870179-421173209 GCF_904849725.1 Hordeum vulgare subsp. vulgare | reverse complement strand
AACTAGATGGCTTCTTCTCTCTCTTGGATCTTCAATACAAAGTTCTTCATGATCTTCATGGAGATCTATCCGATGTAATCTTCTTTTGCGGTGTGTTTGTCGAGATCCGATGAATTGTGGATTTATGATCAGATTATCTATGAATCATATTTGAGTTTCTTCTGATCTCTCTTATGCATGATTTCATATCCTTGTAATTCTCTTCGAGTTGTGGGTTTTGTCTGGCCAACTAGATCTATGATTCTTGCAATGGGAGAAGTGCTTGGTTTTGGGTTCATACCATGTGGTGACCTCACCCAGTGACAGAAGGGGTAGCGAGGCACGCATCGTGTTGTTGCCATCAAGGGTAAAAAGATGGGGTTTTCATCATTAGTTTGAGATTATCCCTCTACATCATGTCATCTTGCTTAAAGCGTTACTCTGTTCGTCATGAACTCAATACACTAGATGCATGCTGGATAGCGGTTGATGTGTGGAGTAATAGTAGTAGATGCAGAAAGTATCGATCTACTTGTCTCGAACGTGATGTCTATATGCATGATCATTGCCTTAGATATCATCATGACTTTGTGCGGTTCTATCAATTGCTCGACAGTAATTTGTTCACCCACCGTGATACTTGCTATTTTGAGAGAAGCCTCTAGTGAACACTATGGCCCCCAGAGTCTACTCCACACCATATTTTTCAGCCTTACACTTTTTACTTCGTTGCACTTTCTGCCTTGAGATCTCACTTTGCAAACAATCTTGAAGGGATTGACAACCCCTTTGAAGCGTTGGGTGCAAGCTTGTTTGTGTTTGCGCGGGTACTCTGGATTTGACGAGACCCTCCTTCTGGATCGATACCTTGGTTCTCAAACTGAGGGAAATACTTACTGCTCCTGTGCTGCATCACCCTTTCCTCTTCAAGAGAAGAACCAACGCAAGCCCAGCCTCTGACAATGTGTCAACTTCTGGCGCTGTTGTCTTTGGGCCAGCAGAAGAATTTCTAGCGCCGTTGCCGCGGATGAAGATCAAGACAAGAACTCATCCACGTAGGTGTCGCAAACTCATCTCTTGCATTTACTTTGTTTGCGAGTTGCCTCTCGTTTTCCTCTCCCCCACTTCACCAATTTGCCTTTTTCGTTTGCCTTTTCGTCCGCCCTTTCGTCCGCCCTTTTTCTCGCCTGCTCTTTGCTCGCTTGCTTGCCTGCTAAAACCCGAGTGGCTCCACTAAGGGATTTTGATGCTCACTACGCAAAGTTAGAAGAAATTGAAACTAGTGTTAGAGGCTTCATGTCTACACAGTTTGAATATAATAGTTACTTTCGTAGAGAGCTGAAGGAGGAAAATTCTTTTCTGGCTTTTATGAGTAGAGAAGTTGATGATATGGCCAAAAAATTCCTTGCGCTGAATTCTCAGTTTGCTCGTCTTGAAAAGCTAGTGGGCCAGATTTCTGATAAGCAAGCTACTTTAGTCAATAAAATGGCTGCTAAACCCGAAACTCGTGATGAGAATCACAAAGATCTTAAAGTGCTTGGTGTGACTCCCACTGAATCTTTGTTTTCTTGTGTCAAACCTAATGACTATGGGGCTGGATATGAATCCACTTTGGTTGAAAAGTGCCCCAATGATTCGGAGTCCATCTATCTTGATGCTAAAAGCATTAAAAGTGGAGTAGAAGACGTTAAAACTTTGAGTAGTAATGAAATTACTACCGTGGATTTCAAGGAATTTAATTATGATAGTTGCTCCCTGATTGAATGCATTTCTTTGATGAAATCCATGTTGAACTCTCCACACGCTTATAGCCAAAACAAAGCCTTTACCGATCATATCGTCGAAGCTATGATAAAATCTCTTGAAGAGAAACTTGAATTGGAAGTCTCTATCCCTAGAAAGCTTCATGATGAGTGGGAACCTACCATCAAAATCAAATTCAAAAACTATGAGTGCAATGCTTTGTGTGATTTGGGTGCTAATGTTTCTGCGATTCCAAAGTCTTTATGTGATGTTCTGGGTTTTAATGAGATTGAAGAATGTTCTCCTAATTTGCATCTTGCTGATTCTACTGTCAAGAAACCCATGGGAAGGATCAATGATGTTCTTATTATTGCAAATAGGAACTATGTACCCGTGGATTTCATTGTGCTTGACATTGATTGCAATCCTACATGCCCTATTATTCTTGGTAGACCTTTCCTAAGGACTATCGGTCCTATCATCGATATGAAGGAAGGGAATATTAGATTTCAATCTCCTTTAAGGAAGGGCATGGAACACTTTCCTAGAAAGAAAATAAGATTGCCTTATGAATCCATGATGAGGGACACTTATGGTTTGAGCACCAAAGACGACGATACGTGATTCTATCGCTTTTATGCCTAACTAAGGGCATTAAACAATAGCGCTTGTTGGGAGGCAACCCAATGAATTTATCTTTTTCTTTCTGTTTTGTTGTGTCCACACCATCACAATTCTGTTGTCATTGTGTTTTTTGTGTTCCTTTTTGTGTTTGAGCCAAGCAAAGCCTTTATGACTAGTCTTGGTAATGGTTGTTTGATCTTGCTGGAAAAAGACAGAAACTTCTCACTCACGAAATGATTTTTCGTTTTTATTCAGAAAGAGATTTTGAGTTGATTCTTTTTGCTGCTAATTTATATGATTTTTTCTTAGGCCTTCGTAATTGTTCAGATTTTTTGAGGTACCAGAAGTATACGAAGTATACAGATTGCTACATACTGGTCTGTTTTTGACAGATTCTGTTTTTGTTGAGTTGGTTGCTTGTTTTGATGAAACTATGGTTAGTATCGGGGGTACTAGCCATGGGAAAGTGAGAATACAGTATCCCATCATCAATATAGATGGAATTCAAGTTTGCTACAGTACCAAAAGAAGTGGTAATTTGTTTTATTGTATCACAAGTTTCTGTTTAAGTTTTGTGTTGTGAAGTTTTCAAGTTTTGGGTGATGTTCTCATGGACAAAGATATAAGGAGTGGAAAGAGCTCAAGCTTGGGGATGCCCAAGGCATCCCAATCCAAATTCAAGGACACCAAAAACCCTAAGCTTGGGGATGCCCCGGGAAGGCATCCCCTCTTTCATCTTCAATCCATCGGTAACATTACTTGGAGCTATATTTTTATTCACCACATGATATGTGTTTTTCTTGGAGCGTATTGTATCTTAGGAGTCTTTTCTTTTTGTTGTGTCACAATCATCCTTGCTGCACACCTTTTTGAGAGAGAGATACATGCACTCACCGTGATTTTGCTAGAATGCTCATAGTGCTTCACTTATATCTTTTGAGCTAGATACTTTTGCTCTTGTGCTTCACTTATATCTTTTGAGCACGGCGGTGCATAATTTGGTAGTTGGATTATGCTATGAAAGTAGTCCCAAATGTGCTAGGTACCCAAAGAGGATGCAAAAACCTCCATATTCATGTGCATTGAGTAGAAAGAGAAGTTTCGATTCCTCTAAATTAGTTTTGAGACGTTTATTCGGTAATATTGAGAGTTATGTTAGTAGGGTGTTTTGAATCTAGAGATACTTGTGTTGGAGTTAGTGATTCCCGTAGCATGCACGTATGGTGAACCGCTATGTTAGGAAGTCGGAGCATAATTGATCTATTAATTGTCATCCTTTGTGTTGAGGTCGGGATCACGCGATGGTTTACACCTACCAACCCTTCCCCTCGGAGTATGCGTTTAGCACTTTGTTTCGATTACTAATAAAAACTTTCGCAATAAGTATGTGAGTTCTTCATGACTAATGTGAGCCCATGGTATAGATGCACTTTCACCTTCCACCATTGCTAGCCTCTCAAGTGCCACGCAATTCTCGCCGGTGCACAAACCCACCAAATTCCTTCCTCAAAACAGCCACCATACCTACCTACTATGGCATTTTCATAGCCATTCCGAGATATATTGCCATGCAACTCCCACCGTTCTGTCTCATGACTTGTGCCATCACTCTCATATTGCCATTGCATGATCGTAAGATAGCTAGCGAGATGTTTCAACGTCATACGCCATGCTAGATCGTTGCACATCCCCGTACACTGCCGGAGGCATTTCCTATGGAGTCATCATCATTGTGATCCTTGAGCTGTGAGTAAATAAAAGTGTGATGATCATCATCATTAGAGCATTGTCCCATGTGAGGAAATAAAAAAAAGAGGCCAAAGAGCCCAAAAACAAAAAACAAAGAAAAAAAAGCGGCCTAAGAGCGCAAATGAAAAAAAGAGAAAAAGAGAGAAGGGACAATGCTACTATCTTTTTCCACACTTGTGCTTCATGTTAGCACCATGTTCTTCATGATTGAGAGCTTCTTGCTTTGTCACTACCATATGCTAGTGGGAATCTTCGTTTTCTAACTTGGCTTGTATATTCCAATGATGGGCTTCCTCAAAATTGCCCTAGGTCTTCGTGAGCAAGTAAGTTGGATGCACACCCACTAGTTTTCCTCTTGAGCTTTCACATACTTATAGCTCTAGTGCATCAAATGTATGGCAATCCCGACTCATTCACATTGATATCTATTAATGGGCATCTCCATAGCCTATTGATACGCCGAGTCAGTGTGACCATCTCCTCCTTTTTGTCTCACAACCACCACCACACTCTATTCCACCTATAGTGCTATATCCATGGCTCGCGCTCATGTATTGCGTGATAGTTATAAAAAGTTTGAGAAAGTAAGAGTGCGAAAACAATTACTTGGCCAATTCTGGGGTTTTGCATGATTTACATTAGTTGTGTGATGATGATGGAGCATAGCCAGACTATATGATTTTGTAGGGATAACTTTCTTTAGCCTTGTTATTTTGAAAGTTCATGATTACTTTGCTAGTTTGCTTGAAGTATTACTGATTTCATGTCAATAGCAAACTATTGTTTTGAAACTTATGGATCTAAACATTCATGTCACATGAAAGAAGTTGCAAAGGACAACTATGCTAGGTAGCATTCCACATCAAAAAATCATTCTTTATCACTTCCCTACTCGAGGACGAGCAGGAGTTAAGCTTGGGGATGCTTGATACGTCTCCAACGTATCTATAATTTTTGATGGTTTCATGTTATTATCTTGTCAAACTTTGTATGTTTTGCATGCCTTTTATTTATTTTTTGAGACTAACTTATTAACTCAGTGCCAAGTGTCAGTTCCTGTTTTTTCCATGTTTTTAACCCCTTTCAGAGGAGATTTTGAAACTGAGTCCAAACGGAAGAAAATCCCTGAAAAGATTTTTTTTGGAACGGAAGAAGGTCGGGGAACATGGGAGCCAAGGCAGGGGAGCCCCAGGGGCCCCATAAGCCCCCATCCCGCAGCCAGGGGGCGCGCCATCCAGGCTTGTGGGCCCCCTGGAGGTCCCCTGACCTAGGTCTTTCGCCTATATAATCCCATAAATTCCAGAAAAAATCAGGATATCATCGCAATCACTTTTCCGCCGCCGCAAGCTTCTGTCTCCGCAAGATCCCATCTGGGCATGTCCTGGTGCCTTGTCGGAGGGGGGATTCGGACACGGAGGGCTTCTTCATCAACACCATGACCTCTCCGATGAGCGTGAGTAGTTCAACATAGACCTACGGGTCCATAGGTAGTAAATAGATGGCTTCTTCTCTCTCCTGGATCTTCAATACAAAGTTCTCCATGATCTTCATGGAGATCTATCCGATGTAATCTTCTTTTGCGGTGTGTTTGTCGAGATCCGACGAATTGTGGATTTATGATCAGATTATCTATGAATCATATTTGAGTTTCTTCTGATCTCTCTTATGCATGATTTCATATCCTTGTAATTCTCATCGAGTTGTGGGTTTTGTGTGGCCAACTAGATCTATGATTCTTGCAATGGGAGAAGTGCTTGGTTTTAGGCTCATACCGTGCGGTGACCTCACCCAGTGATAGAAGGGGTAGCGAGGTACGCATCGTGTTGTTGCCATCAAGGGTAAAAAGATGGGGTTTTCATCATTAGTTTGAGATTATCCCTCTACATCATGTCATCTTGCTTAAAGCGTTACCCTGTTCGTCATGAACTCAATACACTAGATGCATGCTGGATAGCTGTCGATGTGTGGAGTAATAGTAGTAGATCCAGAAAGTATCGGTCTACTTGTCTCGGACGTGATGCCTATATGCATGATCATTGCCTTAGATATCGTCATGACTTTGCGTGGTTCTATCAATTGCTTGACAGTAATTTGTTCACCCACCATGATCATTGCCTTACACTTTTTAGTTTGTTGCACTTTCCGCCTTCAGATCTCACTTTGCATACAATCTTGAAGGGATTGACAACCCCTTTGAAGCGTTGGGTGCAAGCTTGTTTGTGTTTGCGTAGGTACTCTGGACTTGACAAGACCCTCCTTCTGGATCAATACCTTGGTTCTCAAACTGAGGGAAATACTTACTACTCCTGTGCTGCATCACCCTTTCCTCTTCAAGGGAAGAACCAACGCAAGCCCAGCCTCTGTCAGCGTGTCAACTTATAGCGCTGTTGTGTGTGGGATAGCAATGAGATAGTAGAACAAAGTATGAATATTATTGACAAAATGCAGGAGGTTATTGATAAAGTAGGTTCCCCTTTCACACCCTCCAAAACTAATGCTACTACCCCTCGTAGTAAAAGTCCCAAATTTATGTATGTTCCTAAGGACATTAGTACTCCTCCTATAAAAGGGACGAAGATCTTAAAATGATTAGTGTGCATCCCAACTTTGTAAACCTGATAAAAGATCATATTTTCAAGTCTCCTAAATTTCTTCTATTCATGTTTTTGTTATTGATGAGCTTGATATCAAGGATCACAACACTTGATCATATGCATTATGCCTAGCTAGGGGCATAAAACAATAGCACTTGTTGAGAGGCAACCCAATAGTTATCTACATGTTTGCTTTTTAGTTTATGTTTTGGTGTGATTAAATGATTATTGCCTCTGTAATGATTGTGTTTTTGTGTTTAAAGTAGTGTTTGTGCCAAGTAAAACCTTTGGGATGACTTGTATGATAAGTATAATTGATACGGTGCAAAAACAGTAATTTTGACATTGAGTGCATAATTTCTCTGATTTGACTCGAACGTTTTTTTAAGCTGAATTGCTTACACGGTATTTCTGTCCAAAATTCTCAGGCCGTACTAAATTTTCAGAATTTTATCGGTTACAAAATTATATGTTCATTATAGATTACTCCGGACTATTCTGTTTTAGACAGATTCTATTTTTGCTTGCATGGTTTGCTTGTTTTGATGATGCTATGGATTGTTTCGGGGGGTATAAGACATGGAGAAGTTAGAATACAATACCTATTATTCAATAAAGAAATAATAATCAATTTACAACATTATCTAAGTATTCGTTATGTTTCTTATACTGATAGATCTCACGAAGTTTTCTTGAGTTTAGTGTGATTGAAGTTTTCAAGTTATGGGTGTTATCACGTTGGACAATGGAATAAGGAGCAACAAGAGCCTAAGCTTTGGGATGCCCAAGGAAGCCCAAGGTAATATTCAAGGAATTTTAAAGCATATAAGCTTAGGGATGCCTGATGACCCACAAGTATAGGGGATCAATCGTAGTCCTTTCAATAAGTAAGAGTGTCGAACCCAACGAGGAGCAGAAGGCTCTGATAAACAGTTTTCAGCAAGGTAATAACTGCCAGCACTAAAAGTAGCGGTAACAAGTGATGGTGTAGTGAGGTGAAACGTAGCAGGTGAAAAGTAACAAGTACCAAGTAGTAGAAACAGTGCAGCAAAGTGGCCCAATCCCTTTTGTAGCAAGGGACAAGCCTGAACAAAGTCTTATAGGAGGAAAAACGCTCCCGAGGACACACGGGAATTTCTGTCATGCTAGTTTCATCCTGTTAACATGATTCGCGTTCGTTACTTTGATAGTTTGATATGTGGGTGGACCGGCGCTTGGGTACAGCCCTTACTTGGACAAGTGTCCCACTTATGATTAACCCCTCTCGCAAGCATCCGCAACTACGAAAGAAGAATTAATACAACGTCTAACCATAGCATTAAACTAGTGGATCCAAATCAACCCCTTACGAAGCAACGCATAGACTCGGGTTTAAGCTTCTGTCACTCTAGCAACCCATCATCTACTTACTACTCCCCAATGCCTTCCTCTAGGCCCAAATATGGTGAAGTTTTATGTAGTCGACGTTCACATAACACCACTAGAGGAAAAGACAACATACAGCATATCAAAATACCGAACGAATACCAAATTCACATGACTATTATCAGCATGACTTATCCCATGTCCTCAGGAACAAAAGTAACTACTCACAAAGCATAATCATAATCATCATCAGAGGTGTAATGAGTAGCATCAAGGATCTGAACATAAACTCTTCCACCAAGTAATCCAACTAGCATCAACTACAAAGAGTAATCAACACTACTAGCAACCTTACAAGTACCAATTGGAGTCGCGAGACGGAGATTGGTTACAAGAGATGAACTAGGATTTGGAGAGGAGATGGTGCTGATGAAGATGTTGATGGAGATGACTCCCCTCCGACGAGAGAAGTGTTGGTGATGACGATGGCGACGATTTCCCCCTCCGAGAGGGATGTTTCCCCGGCAGGATCGTCCTGCCGGAGCTCTAGATTGGTTCTGCTCAAGTTCCGCCTCGTGGCGGCGGAGAATCCACGAAAAAGCTCCACCATGATTGTTTCCTGGACGCAACCCTTCATATAGCAAAAGAGGGGGGCAAGTGGGCCAGCAGGGCACCCACAAACCCTGTAGCCGTGGCCAGGGGGGTAGGCGGCGGCTACCAGGCTTGTGGGCCCCTGGTAGCTCCCCTCTCGCACTTCTTTCGCCTAGTATTTTTTATATATTCCCAAAAAATTCCATGTTGATTTTCAGGGCATTTGGAGTTGTGCAGAATAGAGGACTCAGACTTGCTCCTTTTCAAGTCCAGAATTCCAGCTGCCGGTATTCTCCCTCTTCAAATAGACCTTACAAAATAAGAGAGAAAAGGCATAAGTATGGTACCACAAAATAATATAACAGTCCATAAAGCGATAAGTATCAACATGAAAGCATGATGCAAAATGGACGTATCAACTCCCCCAAGCTTAGTCCTCGCTTGTCCTCATGCGAAAACCAAGATCGATAAACATGTCCACATGTTTAGGGATGAAGGTGTCGAAAAAACATAATACGGACATGAGGGCATCATGATCGCACATAAAACAGCAATATATCATAAAGATTCTTATGGGAAAGTAACAATTACTTCACAAAGCAAAGTATGAAACAAAAACCTTACCAAGAAGTAGCCAGCAACAGTCCATAGTCATTGAAGCAATTTCAATTTATCATATCATCAGAAAGAGTCAAATAAGAGCTTGTAAAACAAATCCACATACTCAATCATCTCTTTTGTTTTCCACAATTGTTACAACTCACGTGATACTCATGGTATCAAAGTTTCAGTTGGACACAGAGAAAGATAGGGGCTTATAATTTTGCCTCCCAACCATTTACCTCAAGGGTAAAGTCAACAATAATAAAGAATAAGTACTCATCTCCAAGTTGATATATGAATATAGATATTTCCCAAGCATATGACGGTAGCCAAGACGAAGGCAAAAGAGGGAATTGGTGAAGATCACCATGACTCTTTCAAGGGCAAAAAGTAAAGGTACAAGATAGGCCCTTCGCAGAGGGAAGCAGAGGTTGTCATGCGCTTTTGAGGTTTGGATGCGTGTCCTCTTAGTGCGGAGGAACGTCACTTTATATTGCCTCATGTGATAAAGAACTTTATTATGCAGTCTGTCGCTTTTATGTCTTCCTCATCACAGGTTCGTATAAAGCTTATTTTCCACACATTAATAGATCATACATATTAGAGAGCAATTTTTATTGCTTGCACCGATGACAACTTACTTGAGGGATCTTATTCAATCCTTAGGCAGGTATGGTGGACTCTCATGGCAAAACTGGGTTGAAGGTTTATGGATGCACAAGTAGTATCTCTACTTGGTGCGGGAGTTTTGGCTAATATGAGGTGGAAGCAATTGTCACATGCTAAGGGATCTCTAATCATATAACATTGTTTGGAACCAAGCAAACACAATTCATTATCTTGTCTTCCTTGTCCAACATCTACTTCTAAGCATGTAATAGTTTGGCGAGTGCTCACAATTGTAGAAAGTGTCTAAGATGATATATTTATATGTGAACCTCTCTTTCCTTATTACTTCTTATTAATTGCAACAATGACTGGGATCTATGTTGGTTTATTCTCAACAATTTTCAATCATCGAACTTGTTATATGTGAAGCTATCACTTTCCATAGGATCATCTCATGATCTTTCATGCTATTGTTCTTTTCATACTTTTGATCATTGCACAAAACAAAGCCCTTGACTAAGATACTCTTTATTATATAGCTCGCAAGCTCGAATACATCGGGGGAGACACAAGGCAAAAGACTCAAACTAAACACTAAAGACTTATTCCACTAAGAGAGGAAATAAAAACTGAAAAGGAAAGAACTAAAACAAAGGTAAAAGCAAAAGATATAAAGGTGATACGATACCAGGGCAACTCCCCCAAGCTTGGCATAAGCCAAGGGGGTTGCCCATACCAATGCTTAGTTGTCTTCCTTTGGTGGTGATGGTGGTGGTGTTGATGAAGAAGTCTGATCCTCCGTCTTCCAAGGCGTAGGGGCTCCATCATGGCAGGATGAATGAGTCGCCGGAATCCTCAAATCTGCAACCAACCGTATTGATTTAAATCTATACTCATACTCACAGTTTTGGTTCTGCAGGTCATAGATCTGGCCCTGGAGTTGATCAACCCTGTCATAGAGCCTGGAGAGGTGCTTCCCAATGTCAATGGCATCCATCTTGTGCTTGTTGGTGAACTCCGTGATCATCATGTGGTTGGCGTTGAGTCCACGCTCCACCGTCCCTTGGCACTTGAAGACTTGTTGCTCCATTGCTCGAGCATCGTCTCCAAGCTTCCAGTCTTCTTAGGCCCCTCAACATCACGGATGTGCAACATCCCCTCACGCATCTCAATAGATTGAGGGTGTTTCAGCACTTCTGTGAGGTAGGGATTGATGACCTTCTCGAAGATCTTGTCCTTAGGAGCTTTTGGGGAAGTCATGACGATCTAGATCTGCAACAGAAACAGGCTCGAAACGAAAAGAGAGGAAAACTGCGCGATACGGAGATCAAAACCCTCGGGCATAAATATAATGATTTTTTCTGGACCAGAAGGGGTGCTCCGCAAGAAAATGGAGTCCGGGAGGCACATGAGGTGCCCACAAGCCCTGTCGCCGCGGCCAGGGGGGCAGGCGGCGGCTACCAAGCTTGTGGCCCCCTCTGCGCTCTCCGGACTGCTTTTTATTTTTCTATTTTTCCATAAATTCCAAAACGGACAAGATTTCCTACTGGAAAAGTTTCGGAGTCCAATTACTTACCGAAACACATACCTCTTCGTTTTCAGGGTCTAAAACAGGCTGATAAACATCCCTTATGTACTCCTCTAGAGTTATGATATTGATGATATTGGTCTCAACATTTATGGGAGTACCAGAGATATAATGCTTGATGCTTTGCCCATTTACCACTCTAGGAAAATTACCTTCCGTGTTATTGATTTTGATGGCGCCGAAATGATATACTTCCTCAACAACGTAAGGACCTTCCCATTTAGAGAGAAGCTTGCCTGCGAAGAATCTTACGCGAGAATTGTATAGCAGGACATAATCACCTACATTGAACTCTCGTTTTTGTATTCTTTTATCGTGCCATCTCTTAACCTTTTCCTTGAACAACTTGGCATTCTCATATGCATGGGCCCTCCATTCATATAATGAGCTGATCTCAAACAACCGCTTCTCACCGGCAAGTTTGAAATCGAAGTTGAGCTCTTTGATTGCCTAATAAGCTTTGTGTTCCAGCTCAAGAGGTAAATGACAGGCCTTACCGTAAACCATTTTATACGGCGACATACCCATGGGATTCTTATAAGCAGTCCTATAAGCCCATAGTGCATCGTCAAGTTTGCTAGACCAATTCTTTCGAGATATATTGACAGTCTTTTGTAAGATCAATTTGATCTCCCTATTACTCAACTCCACTTGACCACTAGACTGAGGATGATAAGGAGATGCAACTCTATGGTTGACATCATACTTAGCAAGCATCTTGCGGAAAACACCATGAATGAAGTGTGAACCGCCATCAGTCATCAGATATCTAGGGACTCCAAATCTTGGGAAAATGACTTCTTTAAGCATCTTAATAGAGGTGTTGTGATCAACATTTCTAGTGGGGATAGCTTCTACCCACTTAGTGACGTAACCAACAGCAACTAGGATGTGAGTATACCCATTGGAACTCGGGAAGGGTCCCATATAATCAAAGCCCGAGACATCAAATGGTTCACTGACAAGTGAATAGTTCATAGCCATTTCGTGACGCTTACTCATTTTCCCTATTCTTTGTCATTCGTCACAAGACAAGACAAACTTACGGGCATCCTTGAAGAGAGTGGGCCAATAGAAACCTGATTGCAATACCTTATGAGCAGTTCTGTCTCCAGCATGGTTGATGACCCACAAGTATAGGGAATCAATCGTAGTCCTTTCGATAAGTAAGAGTGTCGGACCCAACGAGGAGAAGAAGGCTTTGATAAATGGTTTTCAGCAAGGTAATAACTGCAAGCACTCAAAGTAGCGGTAACAAGTGATGGTGTAGTGAGGTGAAACGTAGCAGGTGAAAAGTAACAAGTAACAAGTAGTAGAAATGGTGCAGCAAAGTGGCCCAATCCCTTTTGTAGCAAGGGACAAGCATGAACAAAGTCTTATAAGATGAAAAACGCTCCCGAGGACACACGGGAATTTCTGTCATGCTAGTTTCATCATGTTCATATGATTCGCGTTCGTTACTTTGATAATTTGATATGTGGGTGGATCGGCGCTTGGGTACTGCCCTTACTTGGACAAGCATCCCACTTATGATTAACCCCTCTCGCAAGCATCCTCAACTACGAAAGAAGAATTAAGACAACGTCTAACCATAGCATTAAACTAGTGGATCCAAATCAGCCCCTTACGAAGCAACGCATAGACTGGGGTTTAAGCTTCTATCACTCTAGCAACCCATCATCTACTTACGACTCTCCAATGCCTTCCTCTAGGCCCAAATATGGTGAAGTGTTATGTAGTCGACGTTCACATAACACCACTAGAGGAAAAGACAACATACAGCATATCAAAATACCGAACGAATACCAAATTCACATGACTATTATCAGCATGACTTATCCCATGTCCTCGGGAACAAAAGTAACTACTCACAAAGCATAATCATAATCATGATCAGAGGTGTAATGAGTAGCATCAAGGATCTGAACATAAACTCTTCCACCAAGTAATTCAACTAGCATCAACTACAAAGAGTAATCAACACTACTAGCAATCCTACAAGTACCAATCGGAGTCGCGAGACGGAGATTGGTTACAAGAGATGAACTAGGGTTTGGAGAGGAGATGGTGCTGATGAAGATGTTGATGGAGATGACTCCCCTCCGATGAGAGGAGTGTTGGTGATGAAGATGGCGATGATTTCCCCCTCCGGGAGGGAAGTTTCCCCGGCAGGATCGTCCTGCCGGAGCTCTTGATTGGATCTGCTCAAGTTCCGCCTCGTGGCAGCGGACAATCCACAAAAAAGCTCCACCTTATTTTTTTTCTCGGACGAAACCCTTCATATAGCAAAAGAGGGGGGCCACTGGCCCACCAGGGTGCCCACAAGCCCTGTTGCCACGGCCAGCGGGTAGGCCGTGGCAACCAGGCTTGTGGGCCCCTCGCTGCTCCCCTATGAAACTTCTTTCACCTAGTATTTTTTATATATTCCCAAAAAAATCCACGTTGATTTTCAGGGCATTTGGAGTTGCGCAGAATAGAGGACTCAGACTTGCTCCTTTTCAAGTCCAGAATTCCAGCTGCGGGTATTCTCCCTCTTCAAATAAACCTTGCAAAATAAGAGAGAAAAGGCATAAGTATGGTACCACAAAGTATAATAATAGTCCGTAAAGCGATAAATATCAACATGAAAGCATGATGCAAAATGGACGTATCAATGCCCCGGAAGGCATCCCCTCTTTCGTCTCAATCCATTGGTATGTCACTTGAAGCTACATTTTTATTCATCACATAATATGAGTTTTGCTTGGATCATCGGTTGCTTAAGTTTTCTTTTTATTTTTAGTTTTATGCAAGCATCTTTTTCTACACACACCAACCAGAGAGAGATACACATTTATCATGACTTGTTAGAATAATATTTGTGCTTCACTTATATCGTTTGAGCTAAACAATTGCACTAGTACTTCAGTTATATCTTTTTGAGCACAGTGGCGTGTAGATTTTATTGAAATATTTGAACTCCAATTGTTCACTTATATTTGTTTGAGAGTTGATAAACAGCAGTGGTAATTTTCATGGGTCAGATTGCTAGTCCAAGACTAATAAGTATTCAATGGATGATAATCAAAACCATCATGTAGCACATAAAGAGAAATTGTGGGTTGATGACATTGATATGGTAATATTAAAAAGGTGTGAGTGCATCATTGTTGATTCACAGAAGTAGCAATACTAAGAGGAGTTAATTCCTTGTTTCTCCAAATATTGCAAATGCATGGCAGGGATGTGTGAGGATTTATATTCCTCGTTGAAATCCTAGTGTTGTTTTGAGCTGGAGTCGCGCGATGGATAGCTCCTCCCGGGTAGTTCTTTGATTTGTGATGAAACTAATAAAACTTTGCAATAACTATATGAATTATTCACGAATAATGTGAAGTCATGGACATACGCAATCTCACCTCCTCATATTTTGCTAGCTTCTTCGGTACCATACATTGCCCATTCTCACCTCCAGGATTGGTGCGAACATCTCCAGTGCATCCAAACCCCGTGGCATGATATGCTTTGTCACACATAAACCTTTCTTTATATTCCTCAAAACAACAACCATACTAATCAGGGCATTTCCATGGCCATTCCGAGATATATTGCCATGCGAATTCCACCATTACATCATATGACTAGTTCATTCATCATCATATTGCTTTGCATGATCATATAGAGATGGCGTAGAATTTGTCGCAAAGCTACTATTTATAATATTGCTGATACATGCCAGGCTAGATCATTGCACATCCTTGTACACAGCAAGAGGCATTCATGTTGAGTCATATCGAGCTTTCATGAGTTGTAAGTACATAAAAGTGTGATGATCATCATTTTTAGATCATCGTCCAAGTGAGGAAAGGATGATGGAGACTATGATTCCCCCACAACTCGAGAAGAGACTCCGAAATAAAAATAAAAATGGAGAAGGCCAAATGATCCCACCATAAAAAACAGAGAATGAAAAATTAAATGAGAGAAAAAGAGGGAAGGGACTTAGCTACTATACTTTACCACACTTCTGCCTCAAAGTGGCACCATGTTCCTCTTGTAGAAAGTCTCAAGATATGTCATTTTCATATGCTACTGTGAATCATATTATCATTACTATAAACTTGGCTTGCATATTCTGATGATAGGCTTCCTCAAATGCCTGAGGTCTTCATGAGCAAGCAAGTTGGATGCACACCCCACTTTGATGCATTTGAGCTTTCATACACTTATAGCACTAGTGCATCATTTGCATGGCAATCCATACTCCTTACATTAACATCTACCGACGGGCATCCATAGCCCATAGGTACTCCTAGTTGATGTGAGACTATCTTCTCCCCTTTTACCCCTTTGATAACTACAACCATATTCTGTTCCACCATATGCTATGTCCATGGCTCACGCTCATGTATTGCGTGAAGAATAAAAATTCCATTCACTTTGAAAAAGTATGATCCAATTGCCTGACTTGGACACTGTGGTGCTTAACATTTGTATTAATGTGGTGAAGACGGAGCCATGCTTTGCTAATATGAAAGATTAATGGCGGTAAACATTCTTTAAGGATTGTATAATTTGATAGATTGATGATTTGTTGCATGTGTTTATAATTATTACTATGTCAGTGTTTGTTAGTCCATCATTTCTTAATGAGCATAGATGCGAAAGATTATATATTGGATAGCATGTCACATCAAAAGTTCTATTTTTATCATTTACCTACTTGAGGACGAGCAGAAATTAAGCTTGGGGATGCTTGACACGTTTCCAACGTATCTATCATTTTCAATTGTTCCATGTTGTTATATTATCATCTTAAGATACTTTTTGGGTCATAATGGAGCAATTTATATTAGTTTTGAACACTAACCTATTAACCAAGTGCCCGGTGCTAGTTGTTGTTTTATGTGTGTTTCTTGTTTTCGGGTTTTGAGTAGCAAACAAAGTCCAATTGCCATGAAACATTTTTATGATTTTCTCTGGACCAAAAGAAGACCTCGAAGCTTCAGGAGGACACCTAAAACCACACGAGGAGCCCACAAGGCAACATGCCGCGGCTAGGGGGTGGTCGTGCCCTGATGCCTTGTCGCCTCCTTGTGCCCCCTCTTGCCTCGTTCTGTGGCCTATAATTTCTCAAATATTCTAGAAACCCTAAATATATCCAGGAAACACTTTTTACGCCGTCGCAAGGCTCTGTTCCATGGAAACCCCGTCTGGAGCTTCATTCTGGCATCCTATCGGAGGGGGATCAATCACGGGCGACCTCTTCATCAACCTTGGTGCCCTCGTGATGATGTGCGAGTAGTTCACCACAGACCTACGAGTCCGTAATTAGTATCTAGATGGCTATCTCTCTCTCTCTTTTGATATTCAATATAACGATCCTCGCATCTTTGCATTGATCTATCTGATGTAATTCTTTTGTATGGTGTGTTTGTTGGGATCCGATGAATTGTGGGTTTATGTTCAGATTATTCATGAAAAGTTTTTGAATCTTCTCTGAATTTTATGATCCTTATTTGCATGATCATCATAGCTTCATAAATCTATATGATCTATTGAATTGCTTTGGCCAAGTAGATTGATCTTTCTTTAGTGGTACATGTGCGTTGTAGTGGGTTCAACCTGGTGAATTTCTATATCCAAGTGACAAAAGGGGACAAGAAGCGTCTTCATGTTACTGCCACTAAGGATAAAATGATGGTGTTTATTCATATTGATTGAGTTTACTTTGTCTACATCATGTCATCATTCCCCAAGCATTAATCTTATTTACTTAATACTCTAGATGCATGCTGGATAGCGGTCTATGGGTGGAGTAATAGTAATAGGTGGAGGCTGGAGTCGGCCTATTTGCTTATGGACGTGATGCCTGTCGTGGGTATAAGTCTGACAGTAGATGTATAGGGCACGAAAGGATGGGCAGAGCCTTAGCTACGGCGAGGTTGTATGAGTTCAGGCCCCTCTGTGGTGGAGGTAATAGCCCTACGTCTCAGTGCTCTGGGAGCTTGTTGTCGAGTGGAATATAGAATACAGCAATTTGCTAACCCCTGCACCAGTAGGGGAGGGTGGCTTATATAGAGTGCGCTGCCCTCCACAATGGTTCGGTGCACGGGGGTGGAGTAGTGGCAAATAAATGCCTACGTTACAGGTAACGTATGTCTTAAATGCTAATAAAGGCACATGGAAACGTATGACCGTTTCCCTCCAAGGGGGTTACGATGCACAGAGTGGAATCCAGTCGGTTAGTTTGATATTCTCCGAATGCTCATCTCCGACTGGATGGTCGAGGATCTGTTACCGACTGGATGACGGGAACTCCTTAATTCAGTCGGAACTGACTAAGGGCCTTGTCCCTTATGAGGGGTAGTCCTTGGGTAGGACCTACAGGGCAGGCCTATGACCCTACCCTAGGACTATAACCCCATCATTAGTCCCTTAATGGATTGGGGTTGGAACGACGAAGCGATGCTTGAAGTTTGGATCCGACTGGTACGGATGTGACTTTGGCGTTGCTTGCCTCAATCCATTTTATCTTTTCTGACCAACGATCCGAGTGGAAGTATTTGTGAAACAAACTGTCGGAAACCGAGTGCTTCTGTGGTATCTTCTGACGTGACCGATCAACTAACAGCGGCGGATTTTCCGGGATACTCAAATTTCGGTTACCGCGCGCTCAGCGGGGATGACGGCATCGCGCTCGAGTAGTGCCTGATGCCTCGAATCCCGCGCCTTCATCTTCTCCACTGATATCGCCGCGGCCGGTCGGGTGGTAAGATTTCGGGGCCACTTGCCAGCGACCCAGTCGAAACCTTACTTAAACCTCAGCGGCGAGGGTTTTTTCGTTACGCTCGCCGGATATCTTGCCTTTGCTCTGCCTCCCTCGCCATTCTCTCCGCACGCCAAGCTTCTTCCTTCTCCTTCTCCCTCGCGAATCCGCAGCTTCCGCCATGACAAAGGGGAAGACTAGCAAGCTAGAGGCGCGGAAGAAGAGGGGGAAGGCGGCGGCTCCTGCTCAGCGGAGGAAGCGAACGCTACCGGTGGGGTGGATCCAGGGGGACTTCCTCTCCTCCACGGTGACGGAGGAGGACCTGCTGGAGCTGGTGGAGCACGGGATGATCGCGCACAAGTCGTGGAGGTTGCCGGCGGAGGGTGAGACCGAGCCGGCGCCCCGGGAGGTGGAGCGCGTCCTGCTTCTCAGCCACGTGCATCGAGGTTTCTCCCTACCCCCGCATCCTTTCTTCAAAGGCATAATGAACCACTTCGGGGCGCAGCTCCACCACTTTCCCCCGAATGCCATAGCTCATCTCTCTGCTTTCGTAGTCTTGTGCGAGTGCTTCATCGGCTGTCCTCCCCATTGAGGGCTTTTCAAACATATCTTCTCTACTAGATCCCAAACTATCAAACGACTTAATCAGTCGGATGATAAGTCCCACCTTCTCCAGCTCTGCGGAGGCTTAGGCTTCCAAAAGAAGAGCAAAAGTAGTTATCCCGCTCTTCAGCTGAGTGAATCGGTTAGGAACTGGCTGTCGACATGGTTCTACTGCCAGGACGTTGCTTGCCCGAATGCCACGACAGGGTTGCCTCCTTTTAGCTTAGATCGACCAGCTCCGCCTAAGCAGCTCGCGCTCACGAAGGCGGAGAAGATCCATATCCAGCCTCTGGTCGACGCACTCGTAGAAGTCGTCAGAAGGGGAGTCACCGGCATAGATTTGCAGGAGGTTTTCCTCGGCCTGCGCATCCAACCACTGCAGGCCCGAGACCACGCCATGTGGCACTACACGGGGCTCGAAGACTCCACTCGGACCAACGTCGAGTGCGTGACCGAGGAGACGGTGGCGTCGTGGGTGCTCCAGATCACAGGCGCTTGCGAGAAACCCAGAGGGTCCCGGCGAGTGAGGGCTTTCTGCGCGGACAACCCTCCTCCGAACGAGGTGAGTACAACTTGTCGAGTGCACATAACTGTGTCAGATTTATCGCTTTCTTGAATCACTGTCTGATGTCTGATGTCGCCGACTGTATTTTATGCAGAAGTGGACCAATTGGTTCTCTCCTATCTCGAACGGGAACCCGGCCGAGGAGGAGGAGGAGGGCAGCCAGGAGGGCAGCGTGGAGAGCGTCGAGTACGTCTCCGACAGTGGGGAGACGGAGGAGGAGTCTGGGGAAGAGGAGGAGGACGACGAAGAGCAGAGCTCGCCACCTCCGCCACCAGAGCTTCGAACCAAATGCCGACATGAACCTGCGGCTCCCTCGGCCCCTCCAGCATCCTCGAGTGCTCCGCCAACCACTCCTACTGTCCCGAGCGCCCCGCCAACTGTTCCCGTGGTTCCGAGTGCTCGGAGCATCAAGAGGACCAGGGACGCTGCTGCTGAGCCTGCAGGTTAGCCTTCCAAGGTGGCCAAACCGAGCGGATCTAAACCTCGAAAGGCTTTGCCGCGGATGAGGGTCGTCGTTCCCGTCACCTCAACGTAAGTGCATTGTTCTTCTAACTTCTTCCGATATTCGATTGAACTCCTGTTTATTGGTCGAATGAATTTCATTCTACAGAGTTGCTACCTCTGCCACCTCTCCGGCACGCCAGGGGGATGATCCCATGGACATGGATAATGGTGTCTCGTCCCAGCCAGGTGCGTCGTAGCGAATCCGAAAGTTTACATTATTGCATCGCGAATTCTGTCTTCGGTCTTGCCTTTTTTCCTGTGATCTCACGCCATTCGGTCGGGTCTCCCTCAGGGGAGATTTATGTGAATGAGGGTGACCAGGGGAGGTCTAAGCAAGCTGCGGTGCCTGTCCTTCAGGCTGCTCCGCCAGTTATTGCTCTCGCCGCGGACGTGCCGTCAACTGAAACGGTGTTGGTTGTTGCTGAATCGACTAGAGCGGGCCTTGGGATGCCCAAGGATCCTCCAACGATGCCAGGCCCAGGCCCGTCGACTGTCGAGTACAACGTCCAGCGCCTCCCGGAGGATCAGGTGGGAGCGGCCAAGGGGGCCATGGTGCAGGCGGAGCTGATGGCGGGAGAGGCCAAGAAGGCGTACGACTCCACCGCGTCCCTGTACCAGCGAAGTTTGGAACTGCGAGACGATATCCGAGTAAGTGGGCTAGTAAGTACTTACTTTTCTCTTCTAACCCACTGGGTCTGCTCGGATATCGTAAGATTTTTGCAATGGGTTCACGCTTAGTGAACCCAGTGGGTGTAGTCCCCGAGACTTCTGTCGAGTGCTTGCACCAGCAGTTGTCTTTATACACATTTTCTTTGACTTGAGTAGATCAAAAATTAATATGTTCGAATGCTGGTAGTTGGGGCACTCGGAGTGCACCTACTGAATGAGTCCCCGAGAGTAATTTTGCTCAGGTCGGGTAGTAGTAGCCTCATAGGCTTAGGTGTTGTCATGTAGCTCAATAGGGCGGACCTGTTTGAGTTTCATGCCAGTGGGGTCACTCTTAGTGAACCCACTGGGTGTAGTCCCCGAGACCGCTATCGACTGCTTGCGTCGACAGGGGTCTGAAGAACTTAGATTTTTTATTGTTGAATTTGTGTGACCGTCTCTTGGTGCTAACTGGCAGAAAACTTGCGAGATGGGGGCAGCGTACGAGACTGTTAGGGCTGAAAAGGTTCAGTTTGCTGGTGAACTGGATGCGGCATTGGTTGCAATGGCTGGTATGAAGGATGTTCTGGCGGAACGAGAAAAGTCGTTGGAGCAGGCCCGTGAGGCGAACAAGGCTTTGACTGCTGAGGTGGAGAAAATGGGGAAACAAAGGACGGAGCTGATGGGGCAGATGAAGATGCTGAACAGGCGGTGCATAGCACATGAAAATTACGTAAGTGATTGGGCCCGGAAGATGATAGCGCTTCTGGGTTGTAAATCTTGTTTTTCCGAGTGCTTGTGGACCGTGCATTTCATTCTGCGCTGACTGTTTGGTCGTCCTGTCTTTGCAGATTTTTGCATGGACGCTGAGGTTGAAACAGCTGACGTTGAACGGTCGATGCTTGAGAACATTCCACTCGGCGAGGACGCCAATCGAGATTTGCTCCGAGCGCACATTCGGCTAGGCAAAGTTGGACCTTCCATCGGTCGACTGAGAGAAGTCGTCGGCTGAATCGACAAGGAGCTTTGGCCTGAAGACGAGTCTCGGCACGAGATGGAAGGCTTGATGAGTCGGCTGGAGGAGGTCCCGAACCGAGTGCAGTCATGGAAGAAGTCTGCGGCTCGCTGTGGTGCGGACGTCGCTCTGTCTCTGGTCCGAGTGCATTGCAAGGAGGTGCGCGAAGAGAAGCTGAAGCCGTTGCAGGTCGCGAACACAAAAAAGCTTCAATTCGAAGACTTCATGGAGACCTTCCTTGAGAGCGCCACCCGCATCGCCGACGGGATCGACCTCGATACGTTCGTAGAGCCTGCCAGTCCCATCACCAGTCCTGACGACGCTTGAGAAAACTTTTACCTCGGTATGCCGAGTGTTGATTGTAATGAACTTTGGCCACTGCTGTTGGCCGTCACATTCTTGGCTCGGTGTGGATAAGCTTGATCGACACCGAGCCAACTATCCTTAGGTGAACTTTTGAATTTAAATCGAACCGTTTGCTCTTCTTTTGCCAAAGAGTTGCTGATACGAATTTGGCTCGTGTTTTTGTTTGGCGTTTCTTGGTGAAGCCAATGGAAAACATGCGGACCATGTAATTGTCAGTTGTCTTGACATCTGCATGAGCCTCACTGAGGGTCTGCTGAGTTCCCGAGTGAACCTGCAGGATACACTCGAAGGCAATAGAGTACTTAGGTGATTCGTGATCGCGGCTAAGTCTTCGAGTGCGGCTGTAAGGTCGTACTCGGAACGGGATGTTACTCATGTAATTGTCGGTGGTCTTGACATCTACATGAGCCTCAATGAGGTTCTGCTACTCATGTAATTGTTAGTTGTCTTGACATCCACATGAGCCTCAATGAGGGTCTGCTACTCATGTAATTGTCAGTGGTCTTGACATTCACATGAGCCTCAATGAGGGTCTGCTGAGTCCCCGAGTGTATCTGTAGGATATAGTCGAAGGAAGCTTTCTTATTTAAGCAATTCTTGATCGCAGTTAAGTCCTCGAGTGTGACGGTTAGTGCACGCTCGGAGAAAATTTGTACTTAGGCGATTCTTGATCGCAGCTAAGTCTCCGAGTGCGACGTTTAGTGCACACTCGGAGAAAGTTAGTACTTAGGCGATTCTTGATCGCAGCTAAGTCCCCGAGTGCGACGTTTAGTGCACACTCGGAGAAAGTTAGTACTTAGGCGATTCTTGATCGCAGCTAAGTCCCCGAGTGCGACGTTAAGTGCACACTCGGAGAAAGTTAGTACTTAGGCGATTCTTGATCGCAGCTAAGTCCCCGAGTGCGACGTTTAGTGCACACTCGGAGAAAGTTTGTACTTAGGCGATTCTGGATCGCAGCTAAGTCCCCGAGTGCGACGTTTAGTGCACACTCGGAGAAAGTTAGTACTTAGGCGATTCTTGATCGCAGCTAAGTCCCCGAGTGCGACATTTAGTGCACACTCGAAGAAAGTTAGAACTTACGCGATTCTTGATCGTAGCTAAGTCCCCGAGTGCGACGTTTAGTGCACACTCGGAGAAAGTTTGTACTTAGGCGATTCTGGATCGCAGCTAAGTCCCCGAGTGCAACGTTTAGTGCACACTCAGAGAAAGTTAGTACTTAGGCGATTCTTGATCGCAGCTAAGTCCCCGAGTGCGAGATTTAATGCACACTCGGAGAAAGTCAATACTTAGGCGATTCTTGATCGCAGCTAAGTCCCCGAGTGCGACGTTTAGTGCACGCTCGGAGAAAGTCAGTACTTAGGCGATTCTTGATCGCAGCTAAATTTTTTTTTTGAGACCGGAGTCTGCGACCGCGGAAGAATTTTGAATCTACAAAAACAATCTCCTTTGTATTATTTCACCAATACTTGTTCTTTACATAGCTTCAGTCGACGGTCGCGTGTAGAAGCGCTTCAGGAGATCTCCGTTCCATGCTTGTGGCTCATCTGTTTCCCTATCGATGTTGTAGAGTTTGTATGCTCCATTGTTCAGGACCTTGGAGATGATGAAGGGTCCTTCCCAGGCGGGAGCCAACTTGTGAGGTCTTTGCTGATCCACTCGGAGCACCAGGTCGCCTGCTTGGAATGTACGACTCCTGACGTGTCGCGTGTGAAAACGCTGCAGATCTTGCTGATAAATGGTTGAGCGAGTCAGTGCCATCTCGCGCTCCTCCTCTAGAAGGTCCACTCCGTCTTGCCTTGCTTGTTCTGCTTCAGCTTCGGAGAAGAGTTTGACTCGTGGAGCATTGTGGAGCAAGTCACTCGGAAGGACCGCTTCTGCTCCGTAAACGAGGAAGAACGATGATCGCCATGTAGATCTATTCGGGGTTGTGCGGAGACCCCAAAGCACTGAAGATAGCTCGGTGACCCATGCGCCAGCGGCATGTCCCACCTCTCGCAGGAGTCGGGGCTTCAAACCTTGCAGAATAAGTCCATTCGCCCGCTCTGCTTGTCCGTTTGTTTGAGGATGCGCCACAGATGCAAAATCCACTCAGATACCTTGGCTTGCACAGAAACCTTTGAATCTGTCCGAGTCAAAGTTTGTCCCGTTGTCTGTGATTATGTTGTGAGGTACCCCGAATCTGGAGATGATGTCCCTGACAAACTTGATGGCTGTTAGGGCATCGAGCTTCTTGATGGGCTTGGCTTCAATCCATTTTGTGAACTTGTCGACTGCCACCAACAGATGTGTGTATCCTCCTTGGCCTGTCCTGAATGGACCGACTGTATCTATTCCCCATACTGCAAACGGCCACACAAGAGGGATTGTCTTCAACGCAGATGTTGGCTTGTGGGACTTGTTGGAGTAGAACTGACAGCCTTCACATCGGTCGACCATATCTTTAGCCATTTCGTTTGCCTGTAGCGAGAAGAAGCCAGCTTTGAATGCTTTGGCGACGATTGCTCTTGAAGAGGCGTGATGACCGCACGTTCCCGAGTGAATTTCTTCCAGGATCAACTGTCCCTCCTCTGGGGAGATGCATCGTTGAAGAACGCCTGAAACACTTTCCTTGTACAACTGGCCATCAATGACAGTGAACGACTTAGACCTGCGGACTATCTGCCTGTCCTGGACTTCGTCTTCTGGTAACTCCTGCCTCGGGATATATGCGATGATCGGCACAGTCCAATCGGGGATGACAGCAAGAATCTCCATGATCAGATCAACCACAGCAGGTACGTCGACTTCAGTCGGATCTGTCAAGCTCTTTGGTTGTACTGGTTCCTCTATGAAAGGATCTTCTTTAACTGAGGGAAGGTGGAGGTGCTCGAGGCAGACGTCACTCGGGACTGGTCTCCGAGTGGATCCGAGTTTTGCCAACTCATCAGTTGCTTGGTTCTTTAGTCGCGGAACGTGGTGGAGTTCTAGACCTTCAAACTTCTTCTCGAGCTTCCTCACTGCATTGCAGTATGTGGTCATGGTGGGGTTCCTAACGTCCCACTCTTTCATCACTTGATTAACCATCAAATGTGAATCGCCATAGACCATCAGGCGACGGACGCCGAGTGTGATGGCCATGCGCAGTCCATAAAGGAGAGCTTCATACTCTGCCTCATTGTTGGACGAATCAAAGTGTATTTGCAGCACATACTTGAGTTTGTCGCCCTTTGGCGATACGATCACAACGCCAGCGCCGGAGCCATTCAACATCTTGGACCCATTGAAGAACATTGTCCAATGAGCCGAGTAGATGTGGGTCGGTTGCTGTTGTTCTACCCATTCTGCTATGAAGTCAGCCAGATCTTGAGACTTTATAGCTTTCTTGGCCTCGAACTTGATATCGCAGTACAACATATCCATTGCCCACTTCGCCACTCGGCCTGATGCATCCCGATTGTGGAGGATTTCCGACAACGAAGCATCAGAAACGACAGACACCGAGTGGTCTTGGAAATAATGAGCCACCTTCTTCGCAGTCATGTAAATCACGTAGATAAGTTTTTGATAGTGGGGATACCTCTGCTTGGAAGGAGTCAGGACTTCGGAGACGTAATACACTGGCCACTGAACTTTGTATGCTTTGCCTTCTTCTTCTCGTTCAACTCTAAGAACAGTGCTGACGACTTGATTTGTAGCCGCGATATACAGAAGAAGGAGCACTTTACTGAGCGGAGCAGTAAGAACCGGCTGGGTGGAAAGTAGGACTTTGAGGTCGTCGAATGCAACTTGGGCTTCATCTGTCCACTCGAAAGTATCTGATTTCTTCATGAGTCGGTACAGAGGAAGTGCTTTCTCGCCGAGTCGACTGATAAACCTGCTCAAAGCCGCTAGGCAACCTGTGAGCCGTTGAACATCGTGTATTCTGACCGGCCTCTCCATTCGGAAGATGGTCCCGATCTTTTCGGGGTTGACATCGATCCCTCGTTCGGAAACGAAGAAACCGAGTAACTTTCCGCTGGGAACGCCGAACGAACACTTGGTGGGGTTGAGCTTGATATCGTACCTACGAAGGTTGGCGAATGTTTCTGCCAAGTCAGTCAGCAGGTAGGAACCTTTGCGTGACTTGACTATGATATCATCCATATACGCCTCCACATTCCGACCGATCTGGTCGAGAAGGCATTTTTGGATCATGCGCATAAAAGTTGCTCCTGCATTCTTCAAACCAAATGGCATAGTGATGTAGCAGAAGCACCTAAATGGGGTGATGAAGGCTGTTTTTAATTCATCGGGGCCATACAGACGGATCTGATGATAGCCCGAGTAGGCATCAAGAAATGACAAACGCTCGCAACCCGCAGTCGAATCGACAATTTGATCGATGCGGGGGAGCGGAAAATGGTCTTTCGGGCAGACCTTATTGAGATGCTTGAAGTCGATGCACATTCGTAGCGACTTGTCCTTCTTGGGCACCATGACAACATTAGCGAGCCACTCGGAGTGGTGAACCTCGCGAATGAAGTTGGCTGCCAAAAGCTTGGCCACCTCTTCCCCGATTGCCTTCCTCTTGTGCGCGGCGGACCGACGCAGGCGTTCTCGGACAGGCCGAGCGGAGGGATCCACATGCAGTCAGTGCTCAGCCAACTCCCTGGGTACACCTGGCATGTCAGAGGGTTTCCATGCGAAGATGTCCCGGATCTCACGGAGGAATTGGGTGAGCTCGGCTTCCTATTTAGGATCGAGGGTGGTGGAAATGTTCGTCGGGGCAGCAGTGTCGTTCGTCGGGTGGATGCTGACCTTCTTCGCCTCTCCCGCCGACTGGAATGCGGACTCCGAAGCTGGCTTCTTTGAACGCATCAAGTCAGCGGGGTCGACTGTTTTCTTGTACTCGTCAAGCTCGAGGACGGCCATCTGCTGGTCGGCGATTCTTGATCCCTGCTGCCGACACTCCTCAGCCCGTTGTCGATTGCCTGTGATGGTGATCACACCTTTCGGGCCTGGCATCTTCAGCTTCAGGTATATGTAACATGGACGGGCCATGAAACGCACATACGCCGCGCGGCCCAAAATTGCATGGTAAGCGCTCTGGAAGTCCACCACCTCGAATGTCAGCTTTTCCTTGCGGAAGTTCTTGTCGGAGCCGAAAATGACGTCCAACGCAATCTGGCCGAGTGACTTGGCCTTTCATCCAGGGACGACTCCATGGAACTGCATGCTGCTCTCGCTGAGTTTGGACATCGGAATGCCCATCCCCTTGAGAGTGTCGGCGTACATGATGTTCAAGCCACTGCCGCCGTCCATGAGGACTTTGCGCAGTCGGACTCCTTCTACCACGGGGTCGACGACCAGAGCCTGTCTCCCTGGGGTGGGTATGTGTGCTGGATGATCCGACTGGTCAAAGGTGATCGCAGTCTGAGACCATTTGAGGAACTTGGGGTTGGTAGGGGTGGCCATGTTCACCTCCCTGTTCACCAGCTTCAGTCGACTCTTGCTCTCCACGTCAGCGAAAATCATCAGTGTTGCATGGACTTGGGGGAACGGATCCTCCTTATCCTCCTCATCCTGTTCATTGTCCTTTTCACTCGGTTTCCCTTCACCGAATCCCTGGATCAGGAGGCGACATTGCCGAGTGGTATGCCTCGGATATATGGCGTTGCCCTCTTCATCCATCTTCGTATGAATCGTACATGGCTGGTCCAGGAAGGGATTGTTGAACTGCTTCTTCTTGGGGGTGAACTGAGCCTTCCCCTTGCCTTTGAACTTGGCGTTGGTAACAGCTGCAGCTTCTGCCTGCGGAGTGGATGGAGCTTTTTGCTTCTGCTTCCGAGTGTTACTCCCATCTCCGTCGGCGACTGTTTTGTGCTTGCCGCTTCGGATGCGGTCCTCTTCTTCACCATTTGCATAGCGTGCCGCTATCTCCATCATCTTGCTCATGGAGATGTCGCATGTTTGGCCGAACTTCAGGTACAGATACCTGTACCGCACGCCTGCCTTGAAGGCGCAGACTGCTTGGTGTTCTGTGACGTTTTCCACCGTGTGGTAGAGGGTCGTCCAACGCTGAATGAAATCGCGCAGGGGCTCATTCTACTTCTGGACACAGTGCTGGAGCTCCATAAGGCCAGCCGGGCGCTTGCACGTCCCCTCGAAGGTCCTGATGAACACTCGGGCCAGATCGCCCAGCTGTAGATGCTTGAGGGGGCCAACTGGTTCAGCCATGCTCGCGCCGAGCCGTCGAGCATCAGAGGAAGGTGCTTCATGGCGACGTGGTCGTCCCCCCCTCCGATCTGGACTGCCACTCGGTAATCATCCAACCACGTTTCTGGCTTGGACTCTCCTGTAAACTTGCTGATCCCCGTCGCCAATCGGAAGTTGGGAGGGATGTCAGCTGAATGGATTGCTCGACTGAAACACTCGGGACCAGAAACGATGGTCCTGCTTCCACTCGGACGGTCAATATCGTAACCATCGCGGTGGGCTCGGCCCCTGTCGACCCTCCGCTGGGCGATATGCCCTCTCGCATCGGGCCTTGGGTCGTAAGTGTCACCGACTGAACGCCGATCATCATGATGTCAGGGCCCATAGGGCCCACCCCGCAGAGGGGTGCGTGAACGGCGACGATCTTCGGGATTTATGGAACGGCTGCCTCCCCTGTGTCGCTGATGAGAACCAGGGCTGTGAACTGACCGATGCGTATTCGCATGAACAGAACTATTGTGGATCATGTTGTGCGACTGGGACACCGCCAAATTTTGCTGCTGCGCCGTGTGCAACAGGGCGCGGATTTGCTCGATCCCCCTGCTAGCCTTTGAATCAGTCGTCTGAAGGGAATCGGCTATCTTGGCAGCCGCAGCCAAGTTGAGGATGGGTGTGCGGAACAACTCCACGTTGCTCTGCCGAGTGTGCCGACTGGCAGAACGGCGAGGTGGACGGCGAGCGCCGGATGTTCCGCCGATCTCGTGCTCGTTCCGGCCAGCTTGACGGGGACCTTCATGAGAGTTGGCCATGTGTGCTTATGTTGTAGGCCCGCGACCCACGTACTCGGAAGGAAACTCAGTCGGAACCGAGTCCGAGCGCTGGGACGGCGGGGCAACCACAACCGACTCTAGGACCGCCACTTGTGAAGACGCGTTCTGGCGTGCCTGGGCGTGTTGCACCCAACGCTGGAGCCGCGGACGGCGAGACCGCTTGTTGCGGTGTGTGACGGCGGTGTAGGTCGACACCGTAGCTGACTGCTGGAGAAGAAGAATGTCGCGGGCGCCGGCACGGAAGTGCGTAGCCCCGCGGCAGGGAAGCGCCTCGTCGTCGAGAGGGGCGTCCCGAAGCCATGCCGAATCATCGACGATGAAGGAGAGAGCGCCGAAGAGGATCTCGTGACCCATGCTCGAATCTCCACCGGACGACATGACGAAACGATGTAGTCGCAAACTCGCCGGAAGTCGCTTAGACGCCTGCCCCACGGTGGGCGCTGACACGGAAGTGCGTAGCCCCGCGGCAGGGAAGCGGCTCGTCGTCGAGAGGGGCGTCCCGAAGCCATGTCGAATCATCGACGATGAAGGAGAGAGCGCCGAAGAGGATCTCGTGACCCATGCTCGAATCTCCACCGGACGACATGACGAAACGATGTAGTCGCAAACTCGCCGGAAGTCGCTTAGACGCCTGCCCCACGGTGGGCGCCAACTGTCGTGGGTATAAGTCTCACAGTAGATGTATAGGGTACGAAAGGATGGGCAGAGCCTTAGCTACGGCGAGGTTGTATGAGTTCAGGGCCCTCTGCGGTGGAGGTAATAGCCTACGTCTCAGTGCTCTGGGAGCTTGTTGTCGAGTGGAATATAGAATACAGTGATTTGCTAACCCCTGCACCAGTGGGGGAGGGTGGCTTATATAGAGTGCGCTGCCCTCCACAACGGTTCGGTGCACAGGGGTGGAGTAGTGGCGACTAAATCCCTACATTACAGGTAACGTATGCCTTAAATGCTAATAAAGGCACATGGAAACGTATGACCGTTTCCCTCCAAGGGGGTTACGATGCACAGAGTGGAATCCAGTCGGTTAGTTTGATATTCTCCGAATGCTCGTCTCCGACTGGATGGTCGAGGATCTGTTACCGACTGGATGATGGGAACTCCTTAGTTCAGTCGGAACTGACTAAGGGCCTTGTCCCTTATGAGGGGTAATCCTTGGGTAGGACCTACAGGGCAGGCCTATGACCCTACCCTAGGACTATAACCCCATCAATGCCTATATACACATGATCATTGTCGTGAAAATCACATAACTATATGTTGTTCTATCAATTACCCAACGTATGCTGCTTTCATGAGAGATGCCACAAGAGCACACTATGGCCCCCGAGTTTATTCACTTATATATTGAGAAAACTTATAATTTCCTCGTTGTTATTATTTGTCTTCAATATCATTTTGCATGTCACAATTATCTACACACATCATTCACGTGCAAATAACGAAATCAAGGGGATTGACAACCCTCTTGCCCGCATTTGGTGCAAGTTGTTTGCTCTTTTGGGTGCAGCTACTAAAGACGGTTGAGTATGATATTCCTATTGGTTCGATTAACCTTGGTTTATTAATCAAGGGGAATACTTATTGGCATTGTGCTGCGATAACCCGTTCCTCTTCTTGGAAAACCCAAGAGATCACAAGTATCATGGCTATCGGAGAAAAGACTAGTATGGCAGAGTGAGTGCTTTGGAATCTACAAAGCACATCTGGGAGAGGATGTCCAAAGTCAACGAAGGAATATCAACTCAACGTGACTCTTGGGTTGATGTTCTTCACAATCTCTTGAACTGCTTCAAAAGACTCAACAATGAAAAATTTCAGCAAATCTTCGATCGCCCTAGTGATATATCCAATGACCTACAAGCTCTTGGTGCCACTGACATCACCGACCACGAGGTGGTGAAGAAATTGTTGAGATATCTTGATTCCTTATTCGATACACTTGTTTTGACGATTCAATGGCGTGGAGACTACAAGTCACTAGATAATGCTGGTGTTCTTGAGAGGCTCAATACTCATGAATTCCAACAATCTCAGAAAAGAGATCTCTATGGGCCAAGCTATGGAAGATCTCATGAACCGAAGGCAAAGGCAGTTTCCTCATCTGAAGAAGAAGAATTTTATTGTCGTCTTGGTGATCCTGAAGAACTTGGTCAGGACCTTGCAATGCTCATTAGGAAATTCCACAAGTTTTCCAGAAGAGGTCAGTTCGGCAAATCTTCTAAAAGACATATGAAGAAATCACAATCTTCATGTGAGGATTACAAGAAAAGAACTTGCCACAAATGCAAGAGGTCTGGCAACTACATAGTTGATTGCCCTTAATGGGTAAAGGAATCAAAGAAGAATAAATACAAGGATAACAGTTCTGATGACTCAAAGAAAAATAAGAAATCTTCAAAGTCCTCATCACACAAAACAAACAGTTACAGAAAGGCTCGAGAACTTATTGGCAAGGAAATGGATTCTGAAGAACAATCTGAGGAATGTGAGGAAGAGGAAGGATCTGAGGAGGAGTCACACTCTGGTGTGGCAAGCCTAGCCCTTTAGACCACATTCGTCATCAAGTCCATCTTCAACACTGAAAAAATGATATCGTCAACACCACTAATGATTGCAAGGACAACTCTGCTCCCACCTATTGATTCATGTAAAAAGGTGCAATGATATCCAAACATGCTTCCTTGTTTGACTCAAGTGAGAATGAACCTCATGATTATTAGAAACCTAGTTATTACAAACTTGCTAATATTGCCACTAAGCAACAAAATGTTATTGAAGAGCTTCATAACTGCTAGACAAAAGTCATGACCTATTGAACAAGGAAATGGATCCGATTCAAACTCTAACTGATGACCTTCAATGTCTTCAATCTAAGTTTGATAGCCTTTAGAGTCATCATGAAATTCTCTTAGCTTATCATGAGAAAATTTCTTATGAATTTCTTCAAAGAAAACAAGATCTTGAGATACTAAGAATGTCCATGACGATCTTCAAAGGAAAAAATGATTCTTTGGTTGCTCAGCAGATTAGTTCCGCTCAACAAGAATTCATTCCACCTTGCTTGAAATGCATCGAACGTGAAACTGCCAATTCTTCACCTGAATGTTCAAATGCTTCTCTTGCTGCAAGTTCTTCAACTATATATGTGGTCATAAATTCCTCAACTAAGGAAACCACAAATGCCACTGTCGAAAATGCACGGTTGAAGGAATTGTATGTGACACGCATATACAAAATTCTCAAAGGGCATCAAACCCTTTGCGATGTGCTCAAAAAGCACATTCTGAAACGGAACCCTAGAAAAGTGGGTATTGCATACGAGAGGAAATTGAATGCGGGTGGATCTTACTAGAAACCTTACCAGTATCCCAAAACCTCATGGGTTGCTACAAAAGGACCTGCTGTAGATCCATCCACATTATCTGGCTTTACTTGTGAATCTTCATATTCCTCTGATGAGTCATTTGACTCGAACTATAAATTGTTCAAAAATGAGAATGGTGAAGTATTTGCCACGTAGGTTGGAACTAACTGCTGGAATGGACTTCCTATGAGGAAAATTAGGGTTCCCAAGAGCTGTGTGGAAAGTTTTTAGGTGAATGTCGTCATGAACCACCCGTGAAGAATAGGAACCCCGAATAAAATTCCTCAAATGGAGCAAAGTCTTCACATTCACCAAATTCCTCATATGGTCAAAATTGTACTCATGCTCGTGCTAATGCTTCTTTTATGCAGGAAAAATCTAAGGGTAATGAATATGTGCATTATTGTTCAAATCATTATGTTGATAAATCCTCGAAGTATTTCTCTGCATATGCATTTGAGTACTCTAACGCCCCTATAGTCAAATGAAGTGCTTTAGCTTCGATGCCTAAATTTTCATATGGTGCTCGTAGAATGATGAACTATTTATCACCCCTATGGATGTGGGTCATGAAGAAAATGAACTAACCACTCATGCAGGTCAGGTATCTAGCAAACTTGAACGTCTAAAGATTTTGCTGGATACCTGAGGAAATGCTTGAAAGGATGCAAGCTAATCATGACGAAATGAATTATTCATTTCACATGTCCTCATGTCACTTTACTTACTACTATGTTTGATGAAATTCAGTCAGATGAATTTGATACCACATTCTTCACTCCAAAAGTATATGAGTTCATAAGTTGTACTGATTTATGTATAGGATGAATCGCCCAAAGCTACTGAGTGGGTCCTTGACAATGGATGCACTAATCACATGACTGGTGCCAAGAATCTATTGATGGATATTCCATTAGCTCCTTCTCATCTGAAGCATATCACCTACGTTGATAAAGTAAAAAAAGCAAGATATTGGGTCTAGGTAAGGTTGTAATCTCAAAGGACCGACACATGGACAAGGTCGGGCTTGTCAAATCCCTTGGATTCAATCTGATGTCTGTCTCAACACTTTGTGATTTTTATATGGTTGTCATCTTTGGAAAATATCATTGCATTGTGCTTATAGAATCAATCCAAAGTCCTCAAAGGCTTTAGAAGATAGTACCGATGGGTGGTAGTTACAATCAGGGGCGGAGCTGCATGTCTGCTCCCTGATGCACAGGCATCAGGGTCAAAAAATTGTCCAGTAGTGATTAGCTTCATTAATACGTGTGTGCATCAGGTTACACTGATTGTTGTGCATCAAGGAACAGAGAATTTCCACCAGCTACATCTTTCGTTCAGATGGCCTTTTTGACATGAGCTTGTAGTCAGTTTGGACACTGAAGTGGTGAGCCTTTTGGCAGTAGGCCCTATAAGGCAAAGTTAATTGATGTAGAAAGACGAGAGCCAGAAATCAATTTATCGCTCAAACACACAGCCGCACAGGCACACACGGCTATTCTGATTTTGAAAAAAAATAACGATAGATAGAGGCACAACAATGACTCTTTTTTTTATTTCCTGATGTGTAATTTTGTTCAGGCATGTTTGTATTTATCAAATGTACATAGAATGTGGACACGTTTATTGTTAGAGGAAAAAAATACCGCCATAAGTTCTGAAAAACTTGAATTGTGGCTACTTCTATTTAGCCGTTCTGTGTTCTGGTTGAAAATTTGAAGTTAACTTTTCGCCATGTAGATTGTTGAACCTTTATGTTTGGTAGTGTATTCTGAGATCCGAAATCAAAAACATTTTTTTCAAATGATTTTGTCATTTGTTTCCATTATTCTAGTAAAAAATTTGTTGTTACTTTTTTATTTGCTTTTGCACTAACTTGCATTATGTTCATTAGTCTATGCTAGATGTACAGAACACATTTTTATTTGATACACTTGCTAACAAAATTTATGCCATATTGAAATGGTGCATTAGGATGGCTTTAGGTCCAGCTCCGCCCCTTGTTACAATTCTTTATTTTCGTCACAACCATTAAAAATCTAGTTGGTTGATGTATGAGGTGTTGGAAGCTTTGATGATTGTGCGGCCGCTCACTTCCACAAATACACAAGTAACTAACAAAAATATTTTGGGATGGTTTTCGACAGTGGCGTTTCAAGTGTGACCCATTGGAGCAAGAGAAGGCAGAAGGTGTTTTGGAGGAGAACTTGACTAGGAAAGTGAAACAGATGCTACATGAGGAAAAGGCGGCAGCCATCAAAAGATTACAAAAGAAGGGAAAATTGCCTATAGAACTAACAGAAGTGGATGAGGACGGTAATCGTTGGCCAACTAAGGAAGCTTTAATTTCTGCAAAGAGAGTTGACTTCAGTACCGATGTTGGTTGGCGTCTACTATGTGAGCACTGGAGTAGTGCTGAATTTAGAAGGTTATCTTTAACCAACAAGAGGAACAGGCTGGCGAATGGGGACACCGTCTTCCATTGCAGTGGTGCGAGAAATGTTGTCGCCACACGTCAATTTCTGAAACTCTATTTTCCTCAAGCATCTTTCTGCTTACTTGAATAAGAAAGTTTCATTTACATAGGATGTTGTTTCACACTCTTGAAATACAGAAACTCAAAACTGGGAAAGACCCTGGAATATCTGGTGCTTGGCTTCACACGCACAATTTGTATCGAGGGACTGATCAAGAACGAATATGCAGTCAAAGAACTGCTGATCGTCGGGTTAGTAAAATCTTGTGACTGTTTATTTGAGTCATCATGAGAACTATGTGCATAACACTACAGTTCACCATTAATTTTTTATTTGAAAAGGAGGATTTTGATAAAGCAATGAAAAATGCCCACGGAGAAAATTGGGAAGAGAAGCACCCAGATTTAGATGGACAAATCATCTATGAAGCTGCAGGTAGAATGCCACATGACAGGCTGGGAATTGCTAATGAGTTATTTAGCAAAGAAGAGAAGGTGAAGTTTAAGTCTAAAAGGGTGATGGCCTCAGAACCGGTGCGGTCTGCTAGGGAGGACCGTCTAGAAAGAGAGAACAAACATTTGAAGCGGGAGAACAAGCGTCTTCGTGGCATTGAGCTTGTTGTGCAGGTATTCTTTCCTTCTCTTATAAACTTATAAATTAGAGTATGAGTGGATAGGTTTGCGCTAACATCCTGAAGTTTATAGTCTTTGGCTGAGAAAGGGGGAGTGGACTTTGATGGCATAATGCAATCAGCTGCAGCTGACTTGGTAAGTTTAACCCATCTTGATGGTAGGCTTGCATCAATGGAACTATTAAATGATGTGTGACTTTTGTGTATGATACATGTCCACATCAGACTCTGAAGGCGGATTTCGAAGGGGGCCAGGTGATGTCCGTCAACATGGAAGTGAAAAGGTTAGATCAGCCATACACACTCATGATAATCTGAATTGCTAGTTTCAGGATTCCAATTAGCTCCATGCTAGGTACTATATGTGTAGTATAATAAAAAATTCCTCGGATAAATATTCTATGAGTCGTAACAATCCAAACTTTTGTTGGTGTTAATTTTATGTGAGCTCTTGCTATTGCAACTATTTGAATGGAATTTATATTAACCTCTTTTGTACATGTCATTGTTAATTAGTTTATTATATGCCCAAGCTAGCAAATAGAGTTCTGTTAGTTTACTTGTTCGGCTAGTTGAAAAAAAAAAGAAGTTTACTCAGTCGACTATGTCATGAGACTAGAAAACGTAAATGCTACTCATATAGTGGGGTTGCAAATAGATATCCACTCTACTTGGACAATTTGCATGGAATATCTATTCTTCTTGATTTATGTGTCCTGTGAGAATTTCATGTGAACGGTCAAAAGGTGAATAGACAATCATATTGTTAAATACTTATTCTTTTAACTAGCGGCTTAGCAGCTAACGTGACAATTAGAAATATTAAGTTTGTCCCTGTAGGCCACTTAAATTTCAGCTACATTATACTGACAACTAGTCTTGTCATTACTTAGGGAATGGGTAGCAGAACTGGAGGTAGTACAAGTCATGGAAATGATGATGAGGATGACTACTATGACAATGAGGGAGATGATAACTATGGCGAGGATGATCTGTATGGTGATGAGCAATATGATAACTATGGTGATGATGGATATAATGACTATGGTCATGGCGATGTTGATTGCCATAAAAGTGTACTGATTTTCAAGTCATGGCAAAATGAATTTATGTTAGATATTTGAAACACTTTATCTTATGGACAAATTTGTCTTAGTGGACAATTTATCTTTGTGCAAAACATGACCTTGTTCAACATTTGACATTTGATGATTATGGTTAATGCAATGTGCTTGTGTATGAAATGTATTTGAGATGACAATATTTTGAAATATTGCTATCATGTGGAACACCCCGTGAAAGCAATATATGAGGTGAAAGAAATGTCTCGGTTACACAATGTGCCAACAGGGACTTTAGACCGTTGGTGAATTCATAAATTGACGGTGTTCGCTCACCCCTTGACTAACATATTTCCTCAAGGGATGCATGCACCGTAGTATATATAACTAGATGACGTTTGGTTCTCCTCATAGTTATAACCAAGTCCGTCGGGGCGAACGTACCATCAATTATTGGGAGTATCGACGGGAAGAAAGAACCGTCAGATGGTAAATGCCCGACGAGGAACCGTCGGCTATAAGCATGGGCGGCTAATACTAGCTAGCAGCTTGCGATAATATGCTCGACGGCTCACCGTCGGCTTACTACCGTAGGTAACAATATTACCCGACCGTACCGTCGTTCATTCATGTAATGGCCGACCAAACAAGGCCGACGGGAGATTACCGACGGTGTACCGTCGGTTATAGTAACAGTTGACGGTGATCAAACATATCCGACGGTGATTAGACCCTCGGTTATAAGGGAATATCTAGTAGTGATTAGAGCAAGACCACAAAAAGCAAAGAGAATAAAGTCATGGGTTCAACTGAACCTTTAAACATTTTAATGCTTACAAGAATTGGCATTGATTACTTGTGTTAAATTATTAATGAAATTACTGTAGAACAATTGTTCTACTGTTTGTGCTCATAAAAAAAGTTCTTAAAAAAAGTTCTGATCTCCGCAAGCGTTTGAGAAGACGGATGGCCAAATCGAGCTGTAGATACTCTTACTCTCCACTATATCATGGGGAGTAAGAGCTATAAACCAGACGAGATGTTTTTGCATCCGAGCTCAAATGAGCACGGGTGAATAGTAAATTCATAAAATATTATAAAAATGTTCAAACAAATCTGAATTATTTTAGCAAACATTGACAAATGTTTTAAGTGTTCGTAAAATTTCATCATGAAATCACATTTGTGAAAGTCGTGACAAAAAACAAAATCAAAACTTTGAAAATGCTACTTTCAAAAGCATTTTGAAGCACTAATTTTGTATTTTTGGCACGACTTCGAAAAAGGTGATTTTATACTGAAATTTTGCAAGCCATGAAAATATTTGTCAAAGTTTGCTGTAAAAAAACAGATTTTTTAAAAACAATTTTAAAATATTAAACTATTTTACTGTTCATTCAAGTTTATTTAAGCTCGAGTGTAGAAGAGCACTTTTACTATAACCCTATTATTATACTTGCTCTAACGCCCGTTGGAGTACTATACAACGCCCTCATCATGCATGTAATACGTACGCACAGTAGATTCAGGCAACACAGCATCGGGCCCTCCTCTTCCTCTCTCGGGAACGCGTAGGATGGGCAGCAATTTGAGGTCAGGACACATTTATCTTTGCTGATTAATGGCTACTACTCTCTCTCTCTCTCTCTAGGGAGTATGTACTAGCTGCCCGGAAGCACAAATGTAGAGGGTCAAGACATATTCCCTCCCCCCTCTCCGTTGGACAGTGACATTGGAAACTCGCAAACGGTTGGCCGGGCATTGAATGCCTCCGCCATTAACCCCTCTGCGGAATCTTCACGCATGTAGAGACCGAGACCATGGCGCCTTGGCAAATCCAAGAAGATAAACAATACTCAAATCCTGAGTACACCAAGATGAATTACAGTACACCTTTTTCGTCAAGGACAACATCCCACCTCTAGTGTGCCTCTATTGGCTTTTGAACGTGCGTATGCAGCTGTACAGGCGTGCCTATGCGATTCTTCCTTCGACCGGCTACTTGACGGAATTTGCGTAACTAGCGACACGAATAAAACTGATCGATGGATTTGATGGCTAAAGGCCTGTGTCGAGCCTTTGCTTTGTATTGCTTTTCGTTTTTCTGGTGTTACAATCAACACCCCTAGGATGTCTTTTATACACGTCTACAAGGGACTATGGAAATAGACTAGGACTAGGAATCATAATACTACTAGGACTCGGTTTGGCTTTCTTTCCTAATCCTAAAGAAACAACATGATTAACTTCTACATTCACCTCCTTAATCTTGTTGCTTGACTTCACTTCTTGCACTCCGACTTTCCTCCTCATCTCGATGAACTTTTGTCGACCGAGGGACTTGGTGAAAATATCGGCAAGTTGGCCTTTCGTGTTCACATGTTGAACCTCGATCAACCCTTCTTCAATGCACTCCCGGATATGGTGGAACCGGATATCTATGTGCTTGCTCCTTTCGTGATGAACCGGATTTTTGCACAACGAGATTGCAGCTTGGTTATCGATCTTCAGTGACACCTTCTGCACCTCCCGCTTTGCAAGAATAGCTAGAAGTCTTCTCAGCGAAACTGCTTGACAAGCCGCCGTGCTTGCCGCTATGTATTCTGCCTCGCATGAAGACAGTGCCACCACCTTTTGCTTCTGAGAATTCCAGCTAATCGGATTCGGGCCAAGGTAGAAAACCATGCCCGTTGTGCTCTTTCGGTCATCAACATCACCTGCCATGTCACTATCTGAATATCCACGAAGGATCAATCCTTCCTTTCCCTTTCTGTACGTGCAACCAAGATTAATGGTGCCTTTCACATAGCGTAGAATTTGATTGACCGCTCTCATGTGCTCGGTTGTCGGATTCTCCATGAAACGACTCACGATCCCGACTGAATAAGCCAAGTCAGGTCGGGTATGCACCAAATATCTTAGGCTGCCCACAACGCTTCGATACATTGTGGTGTCCACCGGCGGATTTGAGCTACGCTTGCTCAACTTGTGACGTTGGTCCATTGGAACTTGTGTCGCCTAGCAATCTGACATGCCACACTTGTCCAATAACTTGACCGCGTAAGCCGATTGACATAGGGAAATCTCTCCGGAGCTTTGCTTCACTTCGATGCCCAAGTAATAGCTGAGTAATCCCAGATCACTCATGCTAAACTTGTTCTTCATTTGCGCCTTGAAACGTTCAATTTCTTGTACGTTATCTCCGGTAATAATCAGATCATCGACATAAACTCCAACTAGCAGGTTTGAGCCTTTTGAGTTCTTAGTATAGACTGTGTGCTCGAGGGGACATCTCTTGAACCCAAGCGAGACCAGACTTCGGTCTAACTTTGAGTTCCAAGCTCTTGGCACTTGCTTCAACCCGTAAAGTGCCTTCTTGAGCTTGTAAACTTTCCCTTCTTCGCCTTTCTTCTCGTAGCCGAGGGGTTGTTCCACGTACACTTCTTCTGTGAGATCGCCGTTGAGGAAAGCGGATTTAACATCCATATGATGAACCTTCCAATCCTCTTGTGCTGCCAAAGCTAGGAGCACTCTCACCGTCTCGATTCGAGCAACCGGTGCAAACACCTCATCATAGTCAACTCCTTGACGTTGAACGTAGCCCTTTGCAACAAGTCTTGCCTTGTACTTCACAATGGCACCCTCTGTGTCCTTCTTTAACTTGTAAACCCACTTCAAACCTATCGTCTTTTGGTTTGGAGGTCGGGTTACCAAAGTCCACGTGCCATTGCTCTCAATTGCCTTCATCTCCTCATCCATGGGGTGCGTCCAGCTAGGACTTTTGCTCGCCTCTACGAAGTTTGCCGGCTCCTCAACTCCGAAAAGACATAGTCCGGAGTATTCGAGCGTAACTGGCTTTGTGTACTTGTAGACTTTCTTGAGGGTCTTGTAGCGACGAGGCCCTGAGGAATTCGTTGTGGCTTGCGAAGGAGGTGACACAAATTGTGTCGATGTTGATGCACTTGAGGAAGACGACTGAGACCCTGGTGTGTCATCGACATCCGTGTCGTCGGCGTAGTCGTCGTGACCGTGACCATCATCTTGATTGTCGTCGTCACTATGCGCCTCGTTGTCGATGTTGTTGTCGAGATCTCCGCCTGTGTCGTGCGCGGCGTTGTCGCTATCTCCTTGCGACCTATGCGCGTCGTCGTCGGTGTTGGCACCATGATGATCACTACCATTGTGGTCACCTTGGTTGGGCGTCTTGCCAACCACCTGGACATCTTCTCATGCATCATCGTCAGTTGGAAATTCAACTGCAAATATGTTACTGTTTGGAGCATCGTCGGCTGCGGCGCTCCAATTCCACGGTTGGTTTTCTTCAAACACGACGTCGCGTGAAATCCGTAGACGCTTGGTTTGTGGATCATAGAAGCGGTATGCCTTGGTGCCGGAACTTCTCTCGTATCCGATGAACACCATCTTGGTGCTACGATCAGCAAGCTTTGAGAGATGCGGCTCCACCGTCTTCACATGTGCCACGCACCCGAATGTCCGTAGATGAGACACATTCGGCTTACGTCCGTAAATTGCTTCATACGGAGTCTTGCCGATCACCGCCTTCGTTGGAGCCCGGTTGAGAAGATAGACCGCCGTCGAGACAGCTTCTCCCCAAAAAGTCCCCGGCAGGTTCTTGCTCTTGAGTAAACTCCTTGCCATGTCAACGACGGTTCGATTGCGCCTTTCAACGACTCCATTCTGCTGCGGCGTGTAAGGTGCCGTGAGGAACCTCTTTATGCCAATCTTCTCGCAGTAGTCGTTGAACTCATTCGACGTAAACTCTCCGCCGCGATCTGTCCGTAGAGCGCGAACCTTCAGCTTGTGTTCCATCTCTGTTGCAGCCTTCAGCTTCTTGAATGCCTCAAACGCCTCATCTTTAGACCGTAGGAGAACGACCCACATATATCTCGAGTAGTCGTCTACCACAAGGAAGAAATACTTCTTTCCAGCGTGAGTTGCCAGGGTGATAGGGCCACATAGATCACCATGGAGCAGCTCGAGTGCATCACTTGCACGATAGGTAGACTGAGCAGGGAATGGCTTGCGGTGCTGTTTTCCAACCAAGCACCCGTCACATACTCGATCAACATGGTCGATAACTGGCATCCCGGATACCATCTCCATCTTTGACATCTTCTTTAAGGCATAGAAGTTAACGTGTCCAAATCTAGCATGCCATAACCACGAATCATCATCACTCTTGGCGAGCCAACACTCAGGTTGAGATTGATCAAGGTTGAGGATATATATCCTATTCCGTGTGCGATTAACACGAGCTAGCACGTTTCGGAGGTTGTCGAAGATCGCCATCACTCCGCTCTCGATATTCACCTTGCATCCATTCTCGTCAAGCTTCCCAATAGAGATGAGGTTGTTGCGCAGCCGTGGGATGTAGTACACTCCGGTGAGTATGCGATGTTCTCCTGTGAGACCCTCAAAGAGGACAGATCCTTACCCGCAAATCTCCACAGCTGAACCATCACCGAACTTGACCGAGCCTTCAACGTCGTATTCCAGCTCGAGGAATTTCTCCTTGCACCCCGCCATGTGGTTACTGGCACCCGTGTCGAGATACCACGACACGTTCTGATCACCGGATAACTTTGGTGTCACTTTTTCCTCATGAAATAGCACCTTCCGGCTTGGTTTCACAACCACCGTTTCAGCGAGATCACAAACTTCGGCCATCAGAAGACCTGGACATTCGTCTTCCTGCTTTGCCAAATTTGCCTTGATCTCCCGCTTGTTAGGCTTTGGACAATCCTTCGCAAAGTGACCCATCTTATTGCAGTTATAGCACTTGACCTCGGACAATTCCAAGTTCCGTGGTTTCTGCTCTTTAGATTGGCCCGCCTTACCATGACCTTGTGGTTTGCCTTTTCCTTTGCCTTTTCCGGTTTGTCCATCGCCCTTCGTGTTGCTTGAGCCTTCGCCACCGTCACGCCTTCCTTTGCTACTTGGGGCCTCCCAATCTGCGCACGAGTACATGAGTTGGTCACTACCTCCTCCTTTGCCTTTCCGACAGCCACGAGCATTCTCTTCACATGTCCGTAGGCGTCCGATTGCCTCCGTTATGGTCATGTCGTCAATGTCGTAAAGCTGCTCGAGCGTGCCGATGATGTACGTGAATTTATCAGTGACTGAACTGAAAAACTTCTCCACGATCTCGGTCTCATCGAGCTTTGCACCAAGCGCGCGGATCTCTCCCACCAAAGTAGTAAGACGCATGGCGTAGTCATTCACCGATTCAGTTTCCTCCATCTGCAACTTGTGAAATTGACGCTTCAACACTTGTGCCCGAGCCTTGGTGACGCGATCTTCTCCGATCCTCATCTCCTTGAGTGCGTTCCACGCCTCTCTTGCCGTCTCGAACTCCGCCAATGTCATCAGCACGGAATCCGGCACAGACTGGGCTATGGCGGCCATGGCACCTTCGTCGCGCTCCTCGTCGACGTCGTCGTCCGTGATGGCCTCCCATACTCGAAGGGATCGAAGAATAATCTTCATCTTCACCGCCCACACGCCGTAGTTGGCGTCGGTGAGCATCGGGTACTGGATGGGGATGTTGCGATGCGCCTGGACGTTGGCGCCGCTTGTTCCTCCACCATTGGTTGCTGACTTGATGCCCTTCTTCACCTTGTCGCCGTTCTTGTTCGCCTTGGCACCGCCGCTGCCGGACTCGACCGACTCAGCGTCCTGTCCGTCATCGTAGATCGTAGATCGTCGAGGCTCTAGATACCAATTGTTGGCTTTTGAACGTGCGTATGCAGCTGTACAGGCGTTCCTACGCGATTCTTGCTTCGGTCGGCTACTTGACGGAACTTGCGTAACTAGCGACACAAATAAAACTGATTGATGGATTTGATGGCTAAAGGCCTGTGTCGAGCCTTTGCTTTGTATTGCTTTTCGTTTTTCTGGTGTTACAATCAACACCCCTAGGATGTCTTTTATACACGTCCACAAGGGACTATGGAAATAGACTAGGACTAGAAATCATAATACTACTAGGACTCGGTTTGGCTTTCTTTTCTAATCCTAAAGAAACAACATGATTAACTTCTACAGCCTCTCCTAGACCAAGCCATGGCGTCAACCCAACTTCGATTACATTCTTTTTGGTCAGTCATTGAGAGTTGACAGATCTAACGTGAAAGGCCTTTTGTTTTGTGTATATATATATAGTCATATAATCTACTCCCTCTGTTCCTAAGTATAAGTCTTTTAAAAGATTTTTACTAAATAACTACATACGAAGCAAAATGAGTTAATTTATACTCTAATGTATATCTATACATTTGTATGTAGTTTTTTATTGAAACTGCTAAAAAAATTATATTTAGGAACGGAGGGAGCAGTAGGGATCATTCCCAAAACAATTTTACCGATTTCTTAACTATACACCAGACCCAGCCATGGAGAGTAACTGTGCGTACTGGATTTCATGCACCGTACCGGAACAGAAGCCTAAACTGGCGAGGTTCCCTCTTGTGTTGGCACTTACCACTATTAGGGCTCGCATTATTGAAGCAGAAACGAACTTTACTGTTAGTGCTAGAGCCTGTTTGTCTTGGCCGTGTCCCACTGATGCGCGTCCTTCAATTTGCCTTTTGCACTGCATATGTAGCTCTTGTTTGCATTTACTGCTACTCCCAACAGTAATATACCGTGCGACCGGATACGGCCGTCCGGGCAGGCCAAACTGTGCTTTCTCACTTGGGCAAATAGTAACTTAATTAAATCAAGCAGTAGACCCGGTGCCCTTGTCACTTAAGATAGATCTTGACCGCTGTGATTGCGGCCTTGCTATACTGGTGTGCACGTCATGCCTGATGCCCCAATTGTGCATTGCACAGTACTTGCAAAAGTCATTGTTCCCTTAACTACTAGCTAAGCTAGGCAATATGACGGGACAACACTGGACCAACTATTCTCCATTGGTCCCTTACATTTTCTCGACAAAAGATGAATTTTATTGACTCGGAATGAAACATCAAGAAGATACAACACACGGTAAAAACATATTCAACTTTTATATAGTTATAAGAAGCACACAACCAAAATACACACCCGCGTATAAATAAACACGCCGGCAAATAGCGATTTGATGCAAGACGAAAGTCATCCCAAGCTAGAAAACAGAAAAGAACCCTGAACCATTCTACAATGAACGACAGACTACCAAACACTACGATTTCACCTTCCTTACAGCTGCATGCACTGCCACAGCAGCCTATTGAAAGGCTAATTGAACTCAGAACACGGATATTTAATCTACAAATTAGCGGAGTGACGTACCATTGTTCTCATTGTATGCAGGGAAAAAAGATCATTCGGGTCCTTACATGGGGACACAACATTTCTGCACCCTGAGGTCACATGTCCTCGTGTGTACAATAAACTTATAAAAAACTAAAAAAAACAAGTGAAATGAAACAAATTTGGAACCTTTTGGCATCATAGGTGCTCGAGTGTTCTAGGTTGGTGCCTAATTTCATCAAGAAATAACACCCCCGAAGCTCTAGGCAATAAAAAAATAGTACTACAAAATGTCTATATTTGAAAAACATTTTGGAGAGATGGTTTAGTGTAATTTTTTAGAGCTCCTCCGATGTTATTTGTCCATCAAATTTTTACACGCGCCTAGCACACTTGAGCATTTTTTATGTCAAACAATACCAGATCTTTACGTTTTTATTTTATTTTATTGTATTTACTGATTATGGGGTAGCATATAAGCTTAGGATCGGTTGTGAATTAAATTGTACTCCCTCCATTCTATAATTCTATACTAGATCCACCACAAAAATTAAGAAACGGAGAGAGTACAAAATAACTTGTTTCCTCGGTTCCTGTAGTGTGGCCTTCTTGGCCTCTCTAAATATGAAAATCATCAAATTTGGTTTGGGCATACCGATAGCAGCTTTCAGGATGTGGTGGCAGCTTTGCACACGTGCATGGCAGCCTAACCACAAAAGGGCAAATAAAATAAATAATTGGCAGAACTCCAAACAACAGATCATCGAAATACTATATATAGCTGATTAAAATATTGGGGATGCTTAGGAAAAGATAAAACACGAAATTTTTGAATATCAAGAATATTTAGTAAATTTGCTGAAAATCTTACAATGGTAAAATAAGAACTAAAGTTAGAATAGTTTTTATTTTATCACCCTAAGGTTCTTTTTACATTATTTCTGAACATTCAAGTTAATAAAATTCTTCAATAGATTTTTCAAAGATCTTTTTTGTTTTTCTAAAGATCAATCAGCTAATTTCTAAGATATGGTAAGTTACTAAAGCTGAATCTATATTCGGTTTTGGACGTTGGTAATTGTCAATTGCCTAAATTTTCTTTTGTGTCGTTGGTGCGTGGATCTCCAAGCCCAAGAAGGGACCCCACGATGAGTTGACTGTTATAGGGGTGCTTAGGAAAAAGTTAAATCCAGGAATTTTAGGAGAAGCTCTATATTTTATAAATTTGTTGAAAATCTTACAACTATGAATTACAAGAACAACAAATTGTAATAGTATTTATTCTATCAACATAAAGCTCTTTCTTGATGACTTTTTAGTGTTTAAGTTCATAAGATTCTTAAATAGCTTTTTCAGATCATTACTGTTATTATTATTTTGTTTCTTAAAGATGAATCTGTTTATTTCTTAGCTAATGCAAGTTATTAAAGATGAATTTCTATTTCCTTTTGGTAATTACTAGTTGCCCAAAATTATTGGGGTCATCGGTGTATAGAGCTCCAAGACCAAGACAGGACCCCGTGGTCAGTTGTTGAATCCCCGACGAGGACCATGGACGAGCAAGAGACGATGACTGCATGGCTAGATGCAGCATCGATGGAGGGAGTGAGGCGGAGGTTTAACATGTTCGAGTGGGGTGCCTTTTGGCTCTGCCCTCCACACGGATAAGATTGAGCCTAAGCTGTAGAATGGGACACCTCGGCGTCGCCCGATGGGGCTTGGACGGGAATTCACGAAGGCGAGGCAAAGGAAGAGGAGGAATTTTGTTTTCAGAATGAAGTAGATGAACGGTGATGGAGAGCTAGAGGAGGGAGAAGAGGAGAGATAGATTGGAAATCGACTGACACAAACAAAAGTTTCAGGCACTTGAGCTATAGGTGCTCCTATGCATTCATATAACATATATGTCCAATTTAAATCAGTTGATTAATTGTTTGGAGTTGCATTTCTCTTCTAGGAATTATCAAATATAGAGTTACAAGTATCAGCACGTGTGACATATGTTCTTCCTCCGTCTCTTTTTGCTCTGCATATAAGACCTGTCAGAAGTCGAAACTCATAAAATTTGACCAACTTTATAGAAAAATAATATCAATATTGATAATGAGCGAGTACTGGTCAAAATCCATAATCGCCAGATGATAGTTTTTACTTGTATAACTTTAAAATTGCGGGCGTTGATAGTTTTTACTATAATGTTGCTCAAAGTTTACGAAATTTGACGCCACACAAATTTTATACGCAGGGTAGGAAAATCGGTGCGAGTACTAGTCAAAACCCAGAAGTGACAGGTATTCACAGACAAAAGAGATTAGAGTAGATCCAGCCGCATGCACGTCCCGTCGCAGCATTGCATGTCATGCGAGACCGGATCAGCATCGACCATTCACCGCTGCAATAGTGCTCTCGATAATTAATGGCATCATGGGCGCCGAAGGAAGACATGCATGCATGCACAAAGGATCAAGCAAGCACACACACGTACACATGCATGTACTGTGCCCTGGGGGCCAGCCCCCTGTTTACAGATCAGTGAGGCATGAAGATGCAGGGACGATGGACATATGTATGTATGTTTGCCAGTAAAGGAGAAGCAAGAATGGATGGGGAGGTTGGAGGAATTTAACTCCACCATGACGCCACTAGTCTTTTCAGCTCCTCCATAGCCTTTTTTTTTCTCTTTCTGATGGCGTTCCTAGGCCGGGTAGGAGGAAGCCAACAAGCAAAGAATATCATCGTCTCATTCCCATTCCCGTTCCCATTCCTACACACTTAACCCCTTGGCCGGCCAATTCGAAGGCGCCACGTGACACAGCACACGACCGGGCTTTCCAACCTATCTGAAGACCCGAGTCATCGAAGCTAAGCCAGCTAGCTATAGCTATTAGCAATAGCAATAGCAGAGCCTGTACGTAGGTGTAGCTAGAGCTAAGCTTGCACACTTTGTGCCACATGCATGTAGTAGTATTGCACTTTGGCCTTTCTCATGGCGTGCATGCAGCACAAGCGGCAGCAGCAGATCACCGGCATTATTGATACGATACGGCAGTGTGTCAAAACTTGACATAAAGTGAGACCAAAGCTAACTCGTTTAATTATTCCCCAAACGACGATAGACACCTTTGCCCTTTTCGTAAAGAACAAAAGATTCGTCCCATCGATTTGATAACACGGAGAAAAAGTCAACAGAAAAGACCAACACAAAATCTACAACCTACTACACGCTCTAATGACGAATTAACTAAACGGAGAACGGCATCGTCTAGCTAGGGTTGGGGCGGTGGTCAAGGAAAATGGCTTTTTACACCGGCATACACAGTAAAAACACGTTGCCCAAGGTGGGGCGACGGCCAGCAAAGGCTCAGGCCTGAAGGAAGCCACGGAGTTGGAGAGAGAGAGAGGAGGAATGACACAGAAAGAGGGCATTGAAGTTGCTGTCAGTCACCCACACAGAGTATTCTACTGCTTTCCTCGACTATGACTTCTCTTTGTCAGAGAGATTGCGAGAGGCAGCCAAGAGAGAGAGGGAGGAGATTGATGGAGCGGACAGAAACATTGTGTAGAGAGAGAGAGAGGAGCGCAGTGACCGACTGACTTGAGGCAGCAGGGAGTAAAAGAGCAACATCCCTGATATAAATACAGAGCGTCGGGAGGAGAGAGAGGTGGTCATGATTTTGTAATCCATTGCTTTATGATTGAGCTCGGGCGACCTGCCCCCCGCCCTTTCCCTGCTGCTGCCACAGCACAGCGCAGCTAGCCTAGCTACCACCGACCCCAACGTCTCTCTCTCTCTCTCTCTCTCTCCTCTTTTTCTCTTTTGTTTTGACGCTGACACAAAAGAAGTCATGATGGCCTTATGATGGGGTGCATGCAGTATGACCACTTGTTTTTTTTTCTTTCTCTCTCGGCTGTGGCTTTCTCTCTCTAGTCGCCCTCGTCTTTATTTTTTATCACACGCACCGTCCTCGTTGGTCTTTTAGAAAGGACGGATGCCATATGTGGGCCCCGTGGTCAGTCCGATGTCCATGAAACCCCTGCTGGCGGAATGGGCCGCATGGTTGTGTTGCTTGCCCGCTTTGGTCATAACCAGCCCGAGATTTGCAGGTTCTGGCCCATATAGTGGTACAAGTGGTAAACAAATGAACGAAATGGAAATTTTATTCTTCTTTGTGGGAAAGAAAATTTTATTCAGTAACAATGAATGTGGCTTTTATTATGAAATAAGAAAATTATTGAGTATGATTTGCATGATTCTAGGGCATATCGGGTCCTTGCTCAATTTAAACAAACTCACACATGGTTTCTGAAATAAGGGCCTCTTTGATCCAAAAGAAGTTCCAAATCATTCTTGTTTGTTTGTATCCCTACAATTGTTACAGTGTTGGTTGTTCTATATGAAGGGTTGCAATCAATGAAAATTGGTTCGAGAGATTTATTTACTCTATGAAAGTACTTGTTAACTCCAACATACTCGAGAAATGGTATATGTTGTTCTCTAATCTTGCAAACCAAAGGAGCCCTAGATGTATGTCACATCCATATCTGACCCTAGCGAACTCATTGGTGAATTACTCACGCCACTACTCTACTAGCTACTACCCTACAATGCATATTTATAACTTCCCGCAGTAATAATCTACTTCTAAACTCCACTTAAACCCTACTAAAGGATCTCAACATTTTACAAGAATTTATTTCCTTGTCTGCCAGTATACATGTATGGATCAAAATTGTCAAGTAGTACAGGAATACGGATACATGTAAATCAAAACAAAAAAATTATAAAACTGTCATGTATGCACATCAAGCGACCCTCGCAGACCTAGAAGGTTATGTGTTTTAATCTCAACATAATTACATAACTATTATTGTGCTCCTAGTTTAAGTCAAAACATTACATCTCATTCATGTTTATTGAGAGATTGTTATAAATTCCTTGATTAGGACAATGGTTGTTCTATATCTAAGAACGCCATGTACCATGCTTAATTATGCACCCGTTGTGAATGGGTTATTTATTTTAAATCTTGATGATTTGCATGTCTTGTTTATGCTAAACAATTTACCTAATGATTTGAATCCTACCTATATGAGGCATCGTTGTTTGGATCATACCATTGTTCAAGAATTCATCCGATTAATCAGTTAACGGTCCAGTTAATCGCTACTCGTAGGATGACTGAATCGAATAGTACCAATTCGCCGCGTTAACTCGTCAGGCCGATTAACTTGCCCATTTTGAGACCGATTAATAGGTTGTCAGGTCGATTAATCACTATCGACCCATTAATTTATAGGCAAAGAAAGCCCAAGTTTTTGGCATATAACCCCTCCCACCCCCCCTCTCGCTCCTCAATAGCCAGGGTACGACCAAATCATAACATATTTTCTTATATTACACAGTTGAGAGCATGAGAATGTGGTATAATACATCAAAAAATAGATAAATGTTGCCATATTCCTATTTAACATACCGACTAATGGTCGACCGATTAAATGAGTTAATAAATTATTCACTATTCCCAAGCTGACAGAGCAGCTATGAGTTACCGATTTCCTTAGCAGTGTGTCATACAAATGAGATGTTCATGGGGAAGCTCCATATAGATCGACTTCTAAAGTAGTTTGGCTTCCAATCATTCAGACATGTGAGTCATATTTGCATGGGAAAATGGCTAAGACAACTACCATAGGTTATTGTGAGAGGGCGTCAGACTTGTTGGAACTTGTACATAATGATGTATGTGGAGCAATAAGCACCACAACTAGATGTGGCAAAACCTATTAAAAAGTTTAAAGAATTCCATAATGAAGTACAAAATCAATGTGATAAAGAATTTAGGTTTCTTCAATATTATCGTGTAGGTGAATATTTGAGTCATAAGATTAGCGATCATCTATGGAGTTGCGGAATTATTTCAGACCTTACGCCTCCCACAATGCCTCAAAAAATGGAGTATCAAAAAGGTGTAATCGAACCTTGTTGGACATGGTTTGATCAATGATGAGATATTCATATATATACCATATCATTTTGGTGTTATACTCTAGAAAAGGCAATAGCCACACTAAATAGGGTACCATATAAATCTATGGGATTTCTAGTTACGTGCCTCTCGTTGCTTAGTCCTCCTCGGTTTTGCCCATACTCTTTGGCGGTCCTCACTTTTCCCCTCCACGTCATGGCCCACCCTCACAAAATCCCAAACGGGGGTTTGTCGTTGGGACAAAGCCTTTGACTCTATTTAGCGCGGTTACTGACGTGTGGGACACCCCTCCCCTGGCAGCGGCAGAGCGGTCATTGGTGATGGGCGCATATACTCACTTGTGGGACGCCTTTGTCACCTGGGCATGCTCATAGGTGGTTGGCGGTGTCACTGACGTGTGGGACACCCCAGGTAGCGGCAGCATGGACATCGATGGTGGGCACAGTTACATGCGCGTGGGACACCTCTGTTAGCTGGGCACGCTCGTAGGTGGTTGGTAGTGTCACTGGCGCGTGGGACACCCCTAGCAGCGGCAGCGCAGTCATCGGTGGTGGGCGCATATACTGACTTGTGGGACACCTTGGTAAGCCGGCCGCGCTCGTAGGTGGTTGGCGGTGTCACTGACGCATGGAACACACGTGGCAGCGGCAGCACGGTCGTTAGTGGTGGGCGCAGTGGCACGAGCATGGGACACCTCTGTAGACGGGGCACGTTCGTAGGTGGTTGACGGTGTAACTGACGCATGGGACACCCCTGGCAGCAGAGCACGATCATCGGTGGTGGGCGCATATACTGACTTGTGGGACACTTCTATCAGTGGGGCGCGCTCGTAGGTGATTACCGGTTTGGTGTTATGCGTAGGACACCTACACCAAAGGCGGGCCCATCTGTTAGCATTTGTGCACTGGTTTCTAGCAGATTTGGCAAAAAGAGGGGGCTTATTAAGCCAGGCAGATTACTCAAAACCGAGACCAAACGCTCATAGACAAGTGCAAGGGCCAACCAAACTTCATGCGTTGCTTCATAAGGGGTTGATTTGGGTCCACATGTTTCATGATATGGTTGGATTTATCTTAATTCTTGTTTTGTAGTTGTGGATGCTTGCGAGAGGGGGTTATCATAAGTGAGTTACTTGTTCAAGTAGGAACATCACCTTAGCATCGCTCCACCCACATATCAAATTATCAAAGTAACAAATGTGAATCAACTTAACATGATGAACATGACTAGACAGTAATTCCGATGTGTCCACGGGAGCGTTTGATTTATATAAGAGTACTTGCAGGCCTATCCTTTGCTATAAAAAAGATTGGAATAACTTGATGCACACTTGCTACTATTGTTACTTATCACTTGTTATGATTTATCTTGCTACAAACTATCTATCAGCATTACTTACAGCAGTTGCACATAATACCTTGCTGAAAACTACTTGTCATGTCCTTCTGCTCCTCGTTGGGTACGGCACTCTTACTTACCGAAAGTACTACGATTGATACCCTATACTTGTGGGTCAACAAGACACTTTTCTGGGGCCGTTTCATAGGAGTGAAGCATATTTGGTAAGGGAACATTTTTGGCACGTGCTGATATTTACTGTTGCTCGTTAGTATGGATGGTTACCCTTTGAGTGGCTTGTTTGGGGCATCTTCGCCTCGAACAAAAGTTGAAAAGGTTTTCTTGACAACCCACAAGTATAGGGGATCACGAGAGTCTTCACGTGTAGTTTTTCACCCTAATTTATTAATTTGACACAAGGGAAGCCAAAAAATATTTATTGGCCTTGACATTTGAGTTCTCAATTAAACCGCACCTGGGATATCTCTCTGCAACAAGGATTTAGTAGCACAGAAAATGACATTGACAAATTGGAAACATTGACATTTGTCGATCTAGTAACATTCACATCCATCGACATTGTAGCACTCACATTTGTCAAATTTTACAGGAACAAAATCACTATTACAATGCAATTTTGCAATTGAAATTCACTAAACATAGATTTCATTCATAGATTAAGCATTAGTCTTTGTACAAAACAGTTCAACTCGACAACTGAACCGAACAAACTTTTCCACAATTGTTGCCAACCATGTACAAAAATAGCTCGTTCGACTATATAAACTAGCTAATTTAAAGTACGCACTATATTTCAACCATATATATAGTTAGATGAACTGAACAAAATAGCCCCTAAATGCTACTACAGAGGGGCTTTGTACTACTTCCAGCTGAATCGAGCACGCTCAGTGAGAGCCACGGGAGGAGGAGCCTGCCAACGAGCTGGTGGAGTCGAGTCCGTTGCCTATCAATGATGCCCTCCGCTGCTCCAGACGTGCCTCCTTGAAGTGCCAAAACTCGACGTAGATCTCCACATTTCGCGCCACTGATGCAGCTTCTCCCGCAGCCACGACGCCGGTGAGCTTTTTCGCGTACATGACCTGGCGCTCCACCTCCTTTTCTAGGAATTAGATGTAGCGCGCAAGGTTTGTGATGTAGAGGCATGGCGGTAGGCCTTTGGCAGACTCTACCTCCCGCATTCGGTCTGCGGTGGCGAAGCATGTGATCACCCTGCCGCTTGATGGCGAGTTCACGACCAAGACGGACGATGGTGTGGTTGCGGCCAAGGCGGGCGCCGCTAGGGTGGCGGTCACGGCGCCCATTGATACGTCTCCAACGTATCTATAATTTTTGATGGTTTCATGCTATTATCTTGTCAAACTTTGGATGTTTTGCATGGCTTTTATAATTTTTTTGGGACTAACTTATTAACTCAGTGCCAAGTGCCAGTTCCTGTTTTTTCCATGTTTTTGACCCCTTTGAGAGGAGGATTTTGAACGGAGTCCAAACGGAATAAAACTGTCAAAAAGATTTTTGCCGAAACAGAAAAAGATCGGGAAGCCGGAGAATTAGGGCAGGGGGCCTGCAGGGACCCCACAAGCCCTCATGGCACGTCCAAGGGGGCCGCACCTCCCTGGCTTGTGGGCTCCCTGGCCACCTCTGCCCTAGGTTTTGTGCCTATATATTCCCTAAAATCCTAGAAAAAATCAGGAGATCATCGAAAGTACTTTTCCGCCGCCGCAAGCTTCTATCTCCGCAAGATCCCATCTGAGGCACGTTCTGGTGCCCTGCCGGAGGGGGGATTCGGACACGGAGGGCTTCTTCATCAACACCATGACCTCTCCGATGATGCGTGAGTAGTTCACCATAGACCTACGGGTCCATAGCTAGTAGCTAGATGGCTTGTTCTCTCTCTTGGATCTTCAATGCAAAGTTCTCCATGATCTTCATGGAGATCTATTCGATGTACTGTTCTTTTGTGGTGTGTTTCTCGAGATCCGATGATTTGTGGATTTATGATCAGATTATCTATGAATCTTATTTGAGTTTCTTCTGATCTCTCTTATGCATGATTTCATATCCTTGTAATTCTCTTCGAGTTGTGGGTTTTGTTTGGCCAACTAGATCTATGATTCTTGCAATGGGAGAAGTGCTTGGTTTTGGGTTCATACCGTGCGGTGACCTCACCCAGTGACAGAAGGGATAGCGACGCACGCATCGTGTTGTTGCCATCAAGGGTAAAAAGATGGGGTTTTCATCATTGGTTTGAGATTATCCCTCTACATCATGTCATCTTGCTTAAAGCGTTACTCTGTTCGTCATGAACTCAATACACTAGATGCATGCTGGATAGCAGTCGATGTGTGGAATAATAGTAGTAGATGCAGAAAGTATCGGTCTACTTGGCTCGGATGTGATGCCTATATGTATGATCATTGCCTTAGATATCGTCATGACTTTGCGCGGTTCTATCAATTGCTCGTCAGTAATTTGTTCACCCACCGTAATATTTGCTATTTTGAGAGAAGCCTCTAGTGAACACTATGGCCCCCGGGTCTACTCCACACCATATTTTCAGCCTTACACTTTTTCTTCGTTGCACTTTCCACCTTCAGATCTCACTTTGCAATCAATCTTGAAGGGATTGACAACCCCTTTATAGCGTTGGGTGCAAGCTCTTTGTGTTTGTGTAGGTACTCTGGACTGGACGAGATTCTCCTACTGGATTGATACCTTGGTTCTCAAACTGAGGGAAATACTTACTGCTCCTGTGCTGCATCACCCTTTCCTCTTCAAGGGAAAAACCGACGCAAGCAAGAGAAGTAGCAAGAAGAATTCCTAGCGTTGCCGGGGAAGGACTTTTGTTGCCGTAGCAGAAGAATTTCTGGCGCCGTTGCCAGGGAGGATCAAGTCAAGAACTCATCCAAGTAAGTGTCGCAAACTCATCTCTTGCATTTACTTTTTTTCCTCTCGTTTTCCTCTCCCCCACTTCTGAAAAACAAAAAATTACAAAAATATTTGCCTTTTTATTTTGCCTTTTCGTTTGCCCTTTTCTTCGTTTGCCTTTCCTTTGCTTGTGTGCTATGTGCCTTCAATATGCTTGCATCTTCGCTTGCTGAAAATCTAGTGATATGGATCCTCATCCACTTGCTAATCTCTTTAAGAGATCCAATTATGTTGATCCAATTGCTAGTGAGTTGAGTGCACTTGACTTTCTCTATGGAGTTTTTCTTGAGATGCGTGAATCTGGAAATCGTGATGAAGAAATTTATGAAGTGATTCACAAGGGCTCCTTGAATGAAAAGCATGATTGCAATGATTTCATTATAAATTCTATTAATGACAATCATGCTAAAAATATGCAAAACCCTAAGCTTGGGGATGCTAGTTTTGCTATGTCTACTACTTGTTGCAATGATCATGATTGGGGTAATGATTTTTCTTATGATCTTGAAAATTTATTTAAGCCTCATGATGAATATGATATTTGCAATAATATTGAAAGTGGGTTTGGAGAAGTCATGACTTTAGTTGATGATAATCCCACTATTTTTTAAGAGCGTCAACTTTGCATGCATGTGGATCATGAAAAGAATATCCTATGTGATAGCTATATTGTTGAATTTGAATATGATCCCACATGTAATTGCTATGAGAGAGGAAAATATTGTGGTAGAAACTTTCATGTTACCAAATTGCCTCTCGTTATGTTGAAATTGCTATTATCTCTTTCTTCTTCCTTGCATTTGGTAACTACTGGTTGTCTTGCCAATTTGTTTTCCTATAAAATGCCTATGCATAGGAAGTATGTTAGACTTAGATGTGATTTGCACATGCTTTATGATGCTCTCGTTGTGCTTCAATTCTTGTCTTTTGTGTGAGCATCATTGAATTATCAATGCCTAGCTAAGGGCGTTAAACAATAGCGCTTGTTGGGAGGCAACCCAATGAATTTATCTTTTTATTTCTGTTTTGTTGTGTCCACACTTTCATAATTCTATTGTGATTGTGTTTTTTGTGTTTCTTTTTGTGTTTGAGCCAAGCAAAACCTTTATGACTAGTCTTGGTAATGGTTGTTTGATCCTGCTGGAAAAAGACAGAAATTTTTCGCTCACGAGATGATTTTTCATTTTTATTCAGAAAGAGATTTTCAGTTGATTCTTTTTTATGCTGGTTGATATGCCTTTTTCCCGGGCTGTCGTAACTTTTCAGAATTTGTGAGGTACCAGAAGTATACGAAGTATACAGATTGCTACAGATTGGTCTGTTTTTGACAGATTCTGTTTTTGTTTTGTTGGTTGCTTGTTTTGATGAAACTATGGTTAGTATAGGGGGTACTAGCCATGGAAAAGTGAGAATACAATAGCCCAACACCAATATAGATAGAATTCAAGTTTTCTACAGTACCAAAAGAGGTGGTAGTTTGTTTTCTTGTGCTAATGATATCACGAGTTTCTGTTTAAGTTTTGTGTTGTGAAGTTTTCAAGTTTTGGGTGAAGTTATCATGGACAAAGAGATAAGGAGTGGAAAGAGCTCAAGCTTGGGGATGCCCAAGGCATCCCAAGCCAAATTCAAGGACACCAAAAAGCCTAAGCTTGGGGATGCCCCGGGAAGGCATCCCCTCTTTCGTCTTCAATCCATCGGTAACATTACTTGGACCTATATTTTTATTCACCACTTGATATGTGTTTTGCTTGGAGCGTCTTGTATCTTAGGAGTCTTTTATTTTTGTTGTGTCACAGTCACCCTTTCTGCACACCTTTTTGAGAGAGAGAGACATGCACTCATCGTGATTTTGCTAGAATGCTCATAGTGCTTCACTTATATATTTTGATCTAGATAAGTTTGCTCTATGTGCTTCACTTATATCTTTTAGAGCACGGCGGTGCGTGACTTGGTAGTTGGCTTATGCTATGAAAGTAGTCCCAAAGGTGAGAGGTACCCAAAGAGGATACAAAAACCTCCATCTTCATGTGCATTGAGTAGAAACAGAAGTTTTGATTCCTCTCAATTATTTTTGAGACGTGGAATTGGTAATATTAAGAGTTATGTTAGTGGGTGTTGTGAATCTAGAAATACTTGTGTTGAAGTTAGTGATTCCCGTAGCATGCACGTATGGTGAACCGCTATGTTAGGAAGTCGGAGCATAATTGATCTATTGATTGTCATCCTTTGTGTTGAGGTCGGGATCGCGCGATGGTTAACACCTACCAACCCTTCCCCCAGGAGTATGCGTTTAGCACTTTGTTTCGATTACTAATAAAAACTTTCGCAAAAAGTATGTCAGTTCTTCATGACTAATGTGAGTCCATTGTATAGATGCACTTTCACCTTCCACCTTTGCTAGCCTCTCTAGTGCCGCGCAATTCTCGCCGGTGCACAAACCCACCATATGCCTTCCTCAAAACAGCCACCATATCTACCTACTATGGCATTTTCATAGCCATTCCGAGATATATTGCCATGCAACTCCCACCGTTCCGTCTCATGACTTGTGTCGTCACTCTCATATTGCCATTGCATGATCCTAAGATAGCTAGCGAGATGTTTCAACATCATATGCCAAGATAGATTGTTGCACATCCCGGTACACTGCCGGAGGCATTTCCTATAGAGTCATTTCTAAGCTTTGAGCTCTGAGTAAATAAAAGTGTGATGATCATCATTATTAGAGCATTGTCCGATGTGAGGAAATAAAAAAAGAGGCCAAAGATCCCAAATAAAAGGGAAAGAGAAAAGAAAAAAAAGAGGCCTAAGATCCCAAATAAAAAAAAGAGAAAAAGAGAGAAGGGACAATGCTACTATCTTTTTCCACACTTGTGCTTCATAATAGCACCATGTTCTTCATGATTGAGAGCCTCTCGTTTCGTCACCACCATATGCTAGTGGGAATCTTTATTATATAACTTGGCTTGTATATTCCAATGATGGGCTTCCTCAAAATTGCCCTAGGTCTTCGTGAGAAAGCAAGTTGGATGCACACCCACTAGTTCTACTTTTGAGCTTTCACATACTTATAGCTCTAGTGCATCCCTTGTATGGCAATCCCTACTCATTCACATTGATATCTATTAATGGGCATCTCCATAGCCCTTTGATACACCGAGTCAATGTGACCATCTCCTCCTTTTTGTCTCACAACCACCACCACACTCTATTCCACCTATAGTGCTATATCCATGGCTCGCGCTCATGTATTGCGTGATAGTTATAAAAAGTTTGAGAAAGTAAGAGTGGGAAAACAATTACTTGGCCAATACCGGGGTTGTGCATGATTTACATTAGTTGTGTGAGGATGATGGAGCATAGCCAGACTATATGATTTTGTAGGGATAATTTTAATTGGCCTTGTTATTTTGAAAGTTCATGATTACCTTGCTAGTTTGCTTGAAGTATTATTGTTTTCATGTCGATAGCAAACTATTGTTTTGAATCTTACGGGTCTGAACATTCATGTCACGTGAAAGAAGTTGCAAAGGACAACTATGCTAAGTAGCATTCCACATGAAAAATTCATTCTTTATCACTTTCCTACTCGAGGAGGAGCATGAGTTAAGCTTGGGGATGCTTGATACGTCTCCAACGTATCTATAATTTTTGATGGTTTCATGCTATTATCTTGTCAAACTTTGGATGTTTTGCATGTGTTTTATATATATTTCGGGACTAACTAATTAACTCAGTGCCAAGTGCCAGTTCCTGTTTTTTCCATGTTTTTGACCCCTTTTAGAGGAGGACTTTGAATGGAGTCCAAACGGAATGAAACTGCCAAAAAGATTTTTTCCGAAACAGAAAAAGATCGGGAAGCCGGAGAATCAGGGCAGGGGGCCTGCAGGGACCCCACAAGCCCTCATGGCGCGGCCAGGGGGGCCCGCGCCTCCCTGGCTTGTGGGCTCCCTGGGCCACCTCTGCCCTAGGTTTTGTGCCTATATATTCCCTAAAATCCCAGAAAAAATCAGGAGATCATCGAAAGTACTTTTCCTCCATCGCAAGCTTCTGTCTCCACAAGATCCCATCTGGGGCACGTTATGGTGCCCTACCGAAGGGGGGATTCAGACACGGAGGGCTTCTTTATCAACACCATGACCTCTCTGATGATGCGTGAGTAGTTCACCATAGACCTACGGGTCCATAGCTAGTAGCTAGATGGCTTCTTCTCTCTCTTGGATCTTCAATACAAAGTTCTCCATGATCTTCATGGAGATCTATCCGATGTAATCTTCTTTTGCGGTGTGTTTGTCGAGATCCGATGAATTGTGGACTTATGATCAGATTATCTATGAATCTTATTTGAGTTTCTTCTAATATCTCTTATGCATGATTTCACATCCTTGTAATTCTCTTCGAGTTGTGGGTTTTGTTTGGCCAACTAGATCTATGATTCTTGCAATGGGAGAAGTGCCTGGTTTTGGGTTCATACCGCGCGGTGACCTCACCCAGTGACAGAAGGGGTAGCGAGGCACGCATCGTGTTGTTGCCATCAAGGGTAAAAAGATGGGGTTTTCATCATTGGTTTGAGATTATCCCTCTACATCATGTCATCTTGCTAAAAGTGTTACTCTATTCGTCATGAACTCAATACACTAGATGCATGCTGGATAGCGGTCGATGTGTGGAGTAATAGTAGTAGATGCAGAAAGTATCGGTCTACTTGTGTCTAGTGAACATTGCCTTAGATATCGTCATGACTTTGTGCGGTTCTATCAATTGCTCGACAGTAATTTGTTCACCCACCGTAATATTTGCTATTTTGAGAGAAGCCTCTAGTGAACACTATGGGCCCCGGGTCTACTTCACACCATATTTTCAGCCTTACACTTTTTCTTCGTTGCACTTTCCGCCTTCAGATCTCACTTTGCAATCAATCTTGAAGGGATTGACAACCCCTTTATACCGTTGGGTGCAAGCTCTTTTTTGTTTGCGCAGGTACTCTGGACTTGACGCGATTCTCCTACTGGATTGATACCTTAGTTCTCAAACTGAGGGAAATACTTACTGCTCCTGTGCTGCATCACCCTTTCCTCTTCAAGGGGAAAACCAGCGCAAGCCAAGTCTCTGTCAACGTGCCAATTTCTGGCGCTGTTGTCTGTTGCCGTAGTAGAAGAATTTCTCGCGCCGTTGCCGGGGAGGATCAAGTCAAGAAATCATCCAAGTAAGTGTCGCAAACTCATCTCTTGCATTTACCTTTTTTGCCTCTCGTTTTCCTCTCCCCCACTTCTGAAAAACAAAAAATTACAAAAAAATATTTGCCTTTTTCGTTTGCCTTTTTCGTTTGCCCTTTTCTCTCGCTTGCTTTCTGTTCGCTTGTCTGCCTACTAAGACATGTATGGCCCAACCAAGGGATTTTGATGCTTACTATGCGAGGTTGGAAGAGATTGAAACTAGTGTTAAAGGCTTCATGTCTACACAGTTTGATTATGACAGTTACTTCTGTAGGGAACTGAAGGAGCAAAATTCTTTTTTGGCCTTTATGAATAAAGAAGTTGATGATATGGCCAAAGAATTCCTTGCGCTAAATTCTCAGTTTGCTCGTCTTGGAAAGTTGGTAGGCCAGATTTCTGATAAGCAGGCTACCTTAGTCAATAAAATGGTTGCTAAACCTGAAACTCGTGATGAGAATCACGAAGATCTTAAAGTGCTTGGTGTGACTCCCATTGAATCTTTGTTTTCTTGTGTCAAACCTAATGATGATTGGGTTGGATATGAATCCACCTTAGTTGAAAAACGCCCCAATGATTCGGAGTCCATCTATCTTGATGCTAAAAGCATTGAAAGTGGAGTAGAAGATATTAAAACTTTGAGTAGTAATGAAATTACTACTTTGGATTTCAAGGAATTCAATTATGATAGTTCCTCCTTGATTGAATTCATTTCCTTGATGCAATCCATGCTAAACTCTCCACATGCTTATAGACAAAACAAGGCCTTCACCGATCATATCGTCGAAGCTATGATAATATCTCTTGAAGAGAAACTTGAATTGGAAGTCTCTATCCCTAGAAAGCTTCATGATGAGTGGGAACCTACTATCAAAATCAAAATCAAAAACTACGAATGCAATGCTTTGTGTGATTTGGGTGCTAGTGTTTCCGCGATTCCAAAGTCTTTATGTGATGTTCTCGGTTTTAACGAGATTGAGGAGTGTTCTCTTAATTTGCATCTTGCGGATTCTACTGTCAAGAAACCCATGGGAAGGATCAATGATGTTCTTATTATTGCAAATAGGAACTATGTACCCATGGATTTCATTGTGCTTGACATTGATTGCAATCCTACATGCCCTATTATTCTTGGTAGACCTTTCCTAAGGACTATCGGTGCTATCATCGATATGAAGGAAGGGAATATTAGATTTCAATTTCCTTTAAAGAAGGGCATGGAGAACTTTCCTAGAAAGAAAATAAGATTGTCTTATGAATCCATGATGAGGGCTACTTATGGTTTGAACACCAAAGACGACGATACGTGATTCCATCACCTTATGCCTAGCTAAGGGCGTTAAACAATAGCGCTTGTTGGGAGGCAACCCAATGAGTTTATCTTTTTATTTCTGTTTTGTTGCATCCACACTATCATAATTCTGTTTTGATTGTGTCTTTTGTGTTTCTTTTTGTGTTTGAGCCAAGCAAAACCTTTATGACTAGTCTTGGTGATGGTTGTTTGATCTTGCTGGAAAAAGACAGAAACTTTTTGCTCACGAGAATATTTTTCATTTTTATTCAGAAAGAGCTTTTGAGTTGATTCTTTTTGCTGCTGGTTTATATTCCTTTTTCCCAGGTTGTCGTAACTTTTCAGAATTTTTTAGGTACCAGAAGCATACATATTGCTACAGACTGGTCTGTTTTTTACGGACTCTGTTTTTGTTGATTTGGTTGCTTGTTTTGATGAAATATGGATAGTATCGTACGGTACTAGCCATGGAAAAGTGAGAATACAGTAATCTAACACTAATATAAATAGAAATCAAGATTGCTACAGTACCTAAAGAGGTGGTAGTTTGTTTTCTTGTGCTAATGTTATCACGAGTTTCTGTTTAAGTTTTGTGTTGTGAAGTTCTCAAGTTTTGGGTGATGTTCTCATGGACAAAGAGATAAGGAGTGGAAAGAGCTCAAGCTTGGGGATTCCCAAGGCATACGAAGCCAAATTCAAGGACACCAAAAATCCTAATCTTGGGGATGCCCCGGGAAGGCATCCCCTCTTTCGTCTTCAATCCATCGGTAACATTACTTGGAGGTATATTTTTATTCACCACATGATATGTGTTTTGCTTGGAGCGTCTTGTATCGTAGGAGTCTTTTCTTTTTGTTTTGTCACAATCATCCTTGCTGCACACCCTTTGAGAGAGACATGCACTCATCGTGATTTTGCTAGAATGCTCATAGTGCTTCACTTATATCTTTTGAGCTAGATAATTTTGCTCTATGTGCTTCACTTAGATCTTTTAGAGCACGGCGGTGTGTGACTTGGTAGTTGGCTTGTGCTATGAAAGTAGTCCCCAAAGGTGAGAGGTACCCAAAGAGGATACAAAAACTTCCATCTTCATGTGCATTGAGTAAAAAGATAAGTTTGATTCCTCTCAATTAGTTTTGAGACGTGGATTTGGTAATATTAAGAGTTATGTTAGTAGGGTGTTGTGAATCTGGAAATACTTGTGTTGAAGTTAGTGATTCCCGTAGCATGCACGTATGGTGAACCGCTATGTTAGGAAGTAGGAGCATAATTTATCTATTGATTGTCATACTTTGTGTTGCGGTCGGGATCGCGCGATGGTTAACACCTACCAACCCTTCCCCTAGGAGTATGCGTTTAGTACTTTGTTTCGATTACTAATAAAAACTTTCGCAACAAGTATGTGAGTTCTTCATGACTAATGTGAGTCCATGGTATAGATGCACTTTCACCTTCCACCATTGCTAGCCTCTCTAGTGCAGCGCAATTCTCGCCGGTGCACAAACCCACCATATGCCTTCCTCAAAACAGCCACCATACCTACCTACTATGGCATTTTCATAGCCATTCCGATATATATTGCCATACAACTCCCACAGTTCTGTCTCATGACTTGTGTCGTCACTCTCATATTGCCATTGCATGATCGTAAGATAGCTAGCGAGATGTTTCAACATCATACGCCAAGCTAGATCGTTGCACATCCCGGTACACTACGGAGGCATTTTCTATAGAGTCATCATCGTTCTGAGCTTTGAGCTGTGAGTAAAGAAAAGTGTGATGATCATCATTATTAGAGCATTGTCCCATGTGAGGAAAAAAAGAGGCCAAAGAGCCCAAAAAAAAGAGAAAAAAAAATAGAGGCCCAAGAGCCCAAATAAAAAAGATATAAAAATAGAGAAGGGACAATGCTACTATCTTTTTACACACTTGTGCTTCATTATAGCACCATGTTCTTCATGATTGAGAGCCTCTCGTTTCGTCACCACCATATGCTAGTGGGAATCTTCATTATATAACTTGGCTTGTATATTCCAACGATGGGCTTCCTCAAAATTGCCCTAGGTCTTCGTGAGCAAGCAAGTTGGATGCACACCCACTAGTTCTCCTTTTGAGCTTTCACATACTTATAGCTCTAGTGCATCCTTTGTATGGCAATCCCTACTCATTCACATTGATATCTATTAATGGGCATCTCCATAGCCCTTTGATACGCCGAGTCAACGTGACCATCTCCTCCTTTTTTGTCTCACAACCACCACCACACTCTGTTCCACCTATAGTGCTATATCCATGGCTCACGCTCATGTATTGCGTGATAGTTATAAAAGGTTTGAGAAAGTAAGAGTGCGAAAACAATTACTTGGCCAATACCGGGGTTGTGCATGATTTAAATTAGTGGTGTGAGGATGATGGAGCATAGCCAGACTATATGATTTTGTAGGGATAACTTTCTTTGGCCTTGTTATTTTGAAAGTTCATGATTACCTTGCTAGTTTTCTTGAAGTATTATTGTTTTCATGTCAATAGCAAACTATTGTTTTGAATCTTACGGATCTGAACATTCATGTCACACGAAAGAAGTTGCAAAGGACAACTATGCTAGGTAGCATTCCACATCAAAAATTCAGTCTTTATCACTTCCCTACTCGAGGACGAGCAGGAGTTAAGCTTGGGGATGCTTGACACGTCTCCAACGTATCTATATTTTTTTATGGTTTCATGCTATTATCCTGTCAAACTTTGGTTGTTTTGTATGCCTTTTATATCTTTTTGGGACTAACTTTACTCAGTGCCAAGTGCCAGTTCCTGTTTTTTCCGTGTTTTTGACCCCTTTCAGAGGAGGATTTTAAACGGAGTCCAAACGGCACGAAACTTCCAAAAAGATTTTTTTCCGAAACAGAAGAAGATCGGGAAGCTTGAGAACCAAGGCAGGGGGCCACCAGGGACCCCACAAGCCCCCTAGCCACGGCCAGGGGGGGCCGCGCCTCCCAGGCTTGTGGGCTCCCTGGGCCACCTCTGCCCTAGGTCTTTTGCCTATATATTCCCAATAATTCCAGAAAAAATCAAGAGATCATCGAAAGTACGTTTCCGCTGCCGCAAGCTTCTGTCTCCACAAGATCCCATCTCGGGCACGTTCTGGTGCCCTGCCAGAGTGGGGATTCGGATACGGAGGGCTTCTTCATGAACACCATGATCTCTCTGATGATGCGTGAGTAGTTCACCGTAGACCTATGGGTCCATAGCTAGTAGCTAGATGGCTTCTTCTCTCTCTTGGATCTTCAATACAAAGTTCTCCATGATCTTCATGGACATCTATCCGATGTAATCTTCTTTTGCGGTGTGTTTGTCGAGATCCGATGAATTGTGGATTTTTGATCGGATTATCTATGAATCTTATTTGAGTTTCTTCTGATCTCTCTTATGCATGATTTCATATCCTTGTAATTCTCTTCGAGTTGTGGGTTTTGTTTGGCCAGCTTGATCTATGATTCTTGCAATGGGAGAAGTGCTTGGTTTTGGGTTCATACCGTGCGGTGACCTCACCCAGTGACAGAAGGGGCAGCGAGGCACGCATCGTGTTGTTGCCATCAAGGATAAAAGATGGGGTTTTCATCATTGGTTTGATTTTATCCCTCTACATCATGTCATCTTGCTTAAGGCTTTACTCTGTTCGTCATGAACTCAATACACTAGATACATGCTGGATAGCGATCGATGTGTGGAGCAATAGTAGTAGAGGCAGAAAGTATCGGTCTACTTGTCTCGGACGTGATGTCTATATGTATGATCATTGCCTTAGATATCGTCATGACTTTGCGCGGTTCTATCAATTGCTCGACAGTAATTTGTTCACCCACCATAATATTTGATATTTTGAGAGAAGCCTCTGATGAACACTATGGCCCCCGGGTCTACTTCACACCATATTTTCAGCCTTACACTTTTTCTTCGTTGCACTTTCCGCCTTCAGATCTCACTTTGCAATCAATCTTTAAGGGATTGACAATCCCTTTATAGCGTTGGGTGCAAGCTCTTTTGTGTTTGCGCAGGTACTCTGGACTTGATGCGATTCTCCTACTGGATTGATACCTTGGTTCTCAAACTGAGGGAAATACTTACTGCTCCTGTGCTGCATCACCCTTTCCTCTTGAAGGGAAAAACCAGCGCAAGCCAAGTCTCCGTCAATGTGCCAATTTCTGGCGTTGTTGTCTGTTGTTGTAGCAAGCTCTTCAATGATAGGGGCCCCAAGGCAAGGGGATCCCCTCTCACCCTAATATTCATTCTTGTCATGCAAGCCCTGCACTTACTATTTCGAGCCGCCATGCAGGAGGGATTGCTCGAGCCCTTGGGTCGCCATGGGTGACTCATCACCGCTCGCTCTTTGGCAACGACGTAATGCTATTCGTCAAACCAAGAGGAAGATACCTAAAGGTCTGCACTGCAATTCTGAAGGTCTTTGGGTAGGCCTCGAGATTGCGCGTAAATCAAATAAGTGGTGTGCTCTACCTATTCGGTGGTTGGATGATCAATACAAACTCATCTGCGAGATTTAGGGGTACCCAATTGGATCTTTCTCGAGAAGATACTTGGGTTTTCCCTTGATGATACGGAAGCCGGTGGATGCTCAGTTTCAGGACATCGTTGATAGTTTGGCACGGAAACTTCCTTCATGGATCGCTTCATTCCTAGAGAAGTCAGCCCGACTAATCTTGGTGCAATTGGTGTTGTTTGCGATTCCAATTCACACCATGATGGCCTTACGTACCCCCCCCCCCCCACCCCGAAAGTATTGGCCAAGGTAATAAAAAATTATCGCAATTTCTTGTGGGCGGGCACCTGTGAGGTGAGGGGTCGACAATGCTCTGTTGCAAGGGAGGTCGTATGCACACCCAAGTGGGCAGAAGGATTGGGTCTCCCTAACTTGCGTTTGATTAATATTGCACTGTGAGTGCAATGATTATGTTTGAAGAGAGTTGACAACGAGAGGTCGTGGTCAGAGCTTGACATATCGGTGCCCAAGAATCAATACTGAATTATCAAGTGGCAATTTTCGTGGGGGTGGAAGGACTGCACTTTTTGGGAGGACGGGTGGATCAATGGTTATCGCATCCACGAGATTGCACCACGCCTCTACAATCATGCCAAACCTCGAGTACGAGAAACGAGATTAATGGAAGAGGCGAGCAACGGATCACGGGTTCGCAATGTAGGCCCGAATGTTTCTGCAGAGGAGTTGGAGGAATACATGACCCTATGGATGAGACTTGTAGATATCACAATCACCGAAGGGCGAGAGGACATGATTCGGTGGGCTTGGGAACCCTCAAGTACATGCTCGGTTCGCTCGGCTTAAGTGGCAAACTTTGTGGGGGAATGCAGATCGATCCGCGGCATTGATCACTTGGGGATGTCGGGCTCCACACCGGTGCAAGTTTTTCTCTTGGTCGGGCATACAGGATAGTTGTTGGACATATGACCGGCTTGTGATGCAAGGCTTGCCACACTAGGACGTGTGCCCGCTTTGTGATCAAGAGGAGGGGAGCATTGATCACTTGTTGGTCTCCTGTGTTTTTGCATGGGAGGTTTGCTTCTCGGTGCTCTTGGCAAGGGACAAGGTGGAGTGAACATCAACGAGCGAGGACACGTTGATTCAATAATGTTCTGAGTTGCAACCGAACCTGACCACACGGAAGGATCTCCATACACTCACTTTGCTAGTCAATTTGGAAATGTGGAAGCACAAAAATGTCATATTATTCGACAACGCGAGTGATTCCTCGACGAAGGTTTTGGCGAGTATTTTGCATGTGAGCAAGGTGTGGGACATGGCGGGCAAATTTAGAGGGGATATGGACTTGTGGTTTTAAAACTTACATCGGCACACGAGTAGCGAGTAGTCGGTTGGGTCTCGTTTAGTGGGACTTAATGCCTACCTTGTAACTTTGGGGGACGGGTGTCTCGCCCTCTTCTTCGTGGAGTATATGATATGCATACTCATGCATATTCTAGAAAAAAGGTCTCTAGATTCCAAGTGTCAGCCTAGTTCTTGTACATAAAACCTTGATAATCTGGGTATTATTTGTGTGCCAAGGGTTTGACCTTTTTATCATGCTTAACTATACATTTTCTGTGCATAAGGGCCCCTCTTCGTGGTCTTGCACAAGGGCCCCTGATATGACAGGGCCGGCCCTGCCGCCAGCGGTAACTTCTTTTGGTTGTGAGCTTGTGATAGTAATCACTCGCCGTCTAATTTTGACCATCAGGAAGTGTTTTTCTGATCCATTTGGTAGATTCTTTTGGTTGTGATAAGTAATTACTGAGTCTATCTGAGCCCCGTTCGCGCTGTCCGTCGAACTTTAAGAGCATTATTCAACAAAATCCTCCCATGATGACCCATCAGCTACCGTTTGTGAACAGAAATGTACTGTATTCCACTGCAGGTCATACCCCATTTGGCCGGCAGCGCGTACGTAGCCAACGGCTTCCCCGGTATAGAGTGTCATCTTATGCTGTAGGGCCGGCGACACTGTCGCCCACTATGTACGCCCAGATCGTACTGTTGATATTCCGGCAACTGAGATTGATAAACAAGAAGAAAAAAAACCTCACGCACATGTACACCAGATGATTGATGGGGTTTTGGCTGATGGCGCACCTACACGCTATAGCAGTCGTCAGTACGTAATAGCATGTCTGTCTATCTAGCTACACACACCTGCACCAACAGTATCGGGCATAAATGTCACGTATAATTGCACGTTGATTAATTTGGCCCATCACCGTAGCATAATGGGACGTTTCCTTTTTCTTCTTTTCGTTTTTCCGTCGCCGCCCGGGTTGTGCTCGGAAGAAGTGAGATCGAAGCTAGGGACCAGCCGTGACTCGCAAGCTGCCACTGCCACGTTTCTAACTTCTAAGGAGGGGCCGCCAGTAAATCAGAAAATCGCGCTGTCACGAGCTTTTAAAGAACTTTTCTATGACAAGGTTTCTAAGAATTCGTCCACAATGTGGGGTAATTTTTATTTAGAAACATCGTATGCACACTCACAAACACACAGGTATATTCACTCTATAAATCATGTACGTACATCATGTCTCTATGGTCATCTCTAAAAAGATTAAACCAATCTTGAATTAACAAAGACAAAACAGACGACTTAAGTCGTTAGGAGGGTGGGGTGAAAGGGTATTGACTTGTATTTTTCCCTTGGTTACTGCTCTTCTTTTTCAGCACCTTGGTTTTTTTAGGCAATTTTCAGCGCCTTGGTAACTGCTGGAAACGACTGAAAATAGCCCACACACGGAATGCAAGAGGGACGCAGCTTCAGTGACTTAATAAAGTCAAGTTTCATCGTAATTTAGCCCTCTATTTTAGCCATCCATTAAAGATCCGACTTATCAAATTGACTAAGATTTCAAACAATTTTTTTAAAAGTCTTCAGAAAAAATTGAAAAAAAAATCAATAAATCATAAATGTTTCGATTTGTATTCTGAGAAAGTTTCTAGCCATTTGGATGTATGGTTTGTGACTTAATATCCTTTTGAGTTCAAATGAATAAATAATCTTTATTCAAAAACGATACATCCAAATGGATTGAATTTTTGATAAATACAAAACGCAACATTTATAATTTATTGGAAAAAAAATCATTTTTCTGAGCTCTTATAAAAAATCATTTGAAATCTGGGTCAATCTGATACGTCGGATCATTAATGAGTGGCTAAAACAGAAGGTTAAGTTACGGTGAGACTCAGCTTCATCAAGTCACTCAAGCTGCGTCCATGCAAGAGGTCGTGGACAAGATAGCCTTTAGCGGACACAAAAGCTTTTGTCCCGCCTAAGGTCGCGTTTGGATCAGCGTTTAAGCTCGTTTGTGGCCGGTTTAGGATACATACCTTCTTTCGTTGTTTTTATTCTACATAGAAAACAAGACGTGGTCGGTAAGTCATAAGTGTAAAATTAATACGGGTGTAAAAACTTACACCCATTCCAAACAGGACATAATGTTTTTCTAGAATCAACTTATATTTCTTTTAGGGGTCTATATCTGGCCTAATATTTTTGCTATATCTAGCGTACTGCAAGATGGTCTGTGGGCAATCCATTCCTTGTTATTCTCAGAAGATTTCGTCATATGCTTCCTTTTCTCCTTTTCTATGTTTTATTAATCTGTTTTCTGTTTTGTTTCAAGTTTTTACGGGGTTTTTTTCTTATGTTTTTTCTCTTTTTACTGTTCTATATATTATTTCTATTTATTACATATTTGTATTTGCAAATATGCATAACATTTTTATAAATAGACGTCAAACCTGTTGTAAGTACATGTTAAATATTTTTTACATACACGTTGAATATTTCTTAAATACACTTGAACATTTTTTTAAATGCATGTTCAGCATTATTTAAATACATGGTGAACAATTTAAAACGCAAGTTGAATATATTTTCAATACAGGTCCAACATTTTTATAATATATGGTACATATTTCTATAATGTATAGTGAATATTTCCAAAAATATGTTTAACATATTTAAGTAAACGAAAAAAGAATTATATACATACCATGCACATTTTGAAACAGATGATAAATACTTTTTTAAACATCATGAACATTTGTCTGAATGGCACAAACATTTTAAAAAATGTTATGAATAGTTTTTAAGCGTGTATTTTCTTTGGAGTGGTACAAATATTTTTTGAAGTATGAATATTATTTATAAAATGTCATGAATGCTATAGAAGCTAGCAAATACCAGCAATAAAAACAAAAACATATAACCAAACCAAATGTTGGACGGGCAGAAAACCACGGTGCACACAATGATGTGGACCGGCCCATGACGGGAGCTCCTGTTGGTGTGATCGAGCTCCCTACAAGCGGTACCTAAACATGGGGTGGTCCGTACTGCAGGCGCCCATTCCCGCTCCTGGCACCTGCAGCGCCCCATACTGGGGCGGCCCAATAAACTTTAACTTTAATGATAAAGAAGAAAATAAAATAAAAATTGATATTTTAAAAAGTTCATGCATTTTAAAAACGATCATATTTTTCTCTAAAGTCAATCAAATTCAAAAAAGTTCACTGATTCTAAAAAAACGTTCATAAAATTTCAAAAATGTTAATAACTTTTCTAAGTTAATCGAATTTTAAAAACATTAACCAATTTTAAGAAATCATTCCAATTTATAAAAATTCAATATTTTTCGAAAAAGTTCATCAAATTTGAAAAAAGTTCATAAATTTGGAAAAAAATACCTATTTTTAAAAAATGTTCCTCGAATTTGATAAAAGTTCATCATTTTTCGCAAAAAAAACCATTGAATTTGCAAAAAGTTCACAAATTTTGAAAAACAGTTCACTGATTTTTTTTAAAGTTCATCAAATTATAAAAAACGATCATCAAATTAGAAAAAAGTTGATCATTTAAAAAATCATCGAATTAGAAAATAGTTCATCCAATTTGAAAAAAAAAATCAAATTTGAAAAAAAACATTGAACTTGAAAAAAAGGTCAGTGAATTTGAAAAATGTTGACCAAATGATAAAAAAGTTCATCAAATTAGAAAAAAGTTCATCGTTTTTTAAAAAAAATCGTCGAATGTGCCAGTAGTTCATCAAATTTGAAAAAAAAGTTCACCAAATTCGAAAAAAGTTCATCTAACCTAAAAACTATTCAACGAAATTGAAAAATAATAATTGATTTTAGAAAGAAATTCATCCAATTTGAAAATAGTTCATCAAATTTAAAAAAAAACATTGAATTTGAAAAGACGTACAACAAATTTGGGAAAAATCATCAATTTTGAAGAAAAAATTTCATGAATTTAAAACAAAATCATCGAATGAGAAAGAAAACAGAAAAAAGAACAAAAGAAAGAAAAAGAAATGATCCATCCTGAAATGACCACGAACAAAGAAAAAAATGGCTTGGAAGGACTCACGCCACATGAGAGAACAAATAAGAGAAAATAAATTAGGAATAACTAATTGGTCGATGTCGTAGTGGTTACGGTCGTCGTAGATGTAACAACCGATCACGAGATCGACTCCTACAGCACACTCCTATTTTGATCATTTTTACAGAATAAACAGAAGTTATATGGGCCGGCCCAGATCGCTCATTGAGGGGTTGCTCTGCAGGCGCCCGTTTGTTAACGGGCGCATAAGCGCCAAATAGGATTTTCCCTAAACATGGGGAGCACACTCCTATTTTGATCATTTTTACAGAATAAACAGAAGTTATATGGGCCAGCCCAGATCGCTCATTGAGGGGTTGCTCTGCAGGCGCCCGATAAATAGGATTTGCCCTAAACATGGGGAGCACACTCCTATTTTGATCATTTTTACAGAATAAACAGAAGTTATATGGGCCAGCCCAGATCGCTCATTGAGGGGTTGCTCTGCAGGCGCCCGTTAAATAGGATTTGCCCTAAACATGGGGAGCACACTCCTATTTTGATCATTTTTACAGAATAAACAGAAGTTATTATGGGCCAGCCCAGATCGCTCATTGAGGGGTTGCTCTGCAGGCGCCCGTTTGTTAACGGACGCATAAGCGTCAAATAGGATTTGCCCTAAACATGGGGAACGTCTAACTAACAAATGTCTCGTATGGGGGGGGGCACTTTTTCTGGCATGGGAGCGCTCCATATGGTCCGCCCCAGGCTCCAACATCGCCATGTGTCACACATTGGATGGTTTCAATTTTGACTATAATTGGGCCGAACAGTGGTAGAACCCGGTGAATCAAACCTACTACCAAATGTTGATTCTCTCACCTAACCAATTCAAAATAAGTGAAATACATGGAATCGATCCAAACTCCAAGCAAGGGAATCAACTCTTATATATATACAAGGAACAAGTAGCCGTCGCCACCTATTCTTGTTGGAACAATTTTTCCTGATTTTTTCATTTTTTTTTTGGTTTTTTACTCGCTTTACAAGTTTTTTATGCTTTCATGTTTTGCCCATTTTTTCGTCGGGAGCATAGGTGTGCTTCACGTATGGAGTACAGGTTCAACTGTGCTTCCTCATGGGAGCATATTTGTGCCTCACCCTTGGTGAAGCACATTTTAGTACATGTAGGGATCATAAGTTTGTATGGAAAGGACCGCGGGTTGCAATCTTCTTTTTTGAAAAAAATGGAGTAGAAATTAGTGTTGGTTGAGAGAAAATGATTACAAACATGCATGCTAGTGCTACTTGCGAACGCTACTTGGGAAGCACTGGCGGAGCGTTGGCGGAACAAAGGAGGATCCTAGCCCCCCTTTCCAAGAGAAAAATTGCAAGGATATGCTCTTCTAAGTAGGCCTAAACTCGCTGATAATCTCCCGGCCTCCTTAATCTCTCTAACTCTTTTGGCCCCTCCTTGAATTTGGCTCACGCTCCACCACTGTTGGGAAGGAAGGGTTAGTTCACATTAGGAGGACAGGTTAGTACCAGCCTAGCTGCGAGCATAGTCCAGAAAATAAATTCGGTCAAACCTATCAACATGGAATCAAGTTTCGAAAATCTTAATGTGACGAATATAACAATGTAAATGATTTGTAATTTGGACACATGGTTGAAGATACTGAAAAACAAATCTAATAAAAAGCAAAGACCCATCTGTCCTATTGTGTGTTAGAAAAATCTTAGCAAAACTTCTAAATTATAACAAACGGTATAACTATGCACGACAAGATCACCAAAGGAATGGAAATATGAGTGATGAAAGTGGTGCCCTTTGTTTTTATTAGCCCTTGGTGATTTTGCTACCTTCGGCGGAAGAGAAGGGGGTGCAGGCATGCAGCTATGTGCCGCCTATTACGAGGCATATTGCTGCCTTGCGTACAGGGTGCCTGTGGTGGGCCGGTCCAGTAGGACTTGGTTCGTATCTTCCAAATTACTTTTATTTTTGCTTTTCTTTTATCTATATTGTAATTTAAATGCATATATCTAAAAAACTTAAATTTACTTACTAAATTTTAAAAAAGAATTTAAAAATGTTGACATAGTATGGAAAAGTTGTTAGTGCAGTTTCAAAAAAAAAAATCAGAAAAAAATGTTCGTGACAACGAAAAGATATTTATCTGTTTCAGAAAATGTGTATACAATGTAAAACAAAAAAAATTCATAATGTAAAATAAACTTTCATGCCATTAAAAAAGTACATTATATTTGTTTTAAAATTGTTTATTTTCATTGAAAAATGTTTGTGGCAGTTTTTTTAAATGTTTACTTTCATTGAAAAATGTACCGTGACATTTTGATAAATATTCACGTGTTATGAAAAATGTCTGTGAAGTTTTCATAACGAAAATTATACAATTTAAATAATTATCGGGTAGTTAAAAATTGTTTCCCCTCATTTAAAAAATGACAACGTGTATTTGGGAAAAAATACTATGTATTCAAAAATATTCTAAACATGTATATCTAAAAAATGTACATCCTGTATTTTGAAAAACATCCAACATTTATCAGAAATATGTTTCACATGTGCTTTAAATATGTACGTTTTTATTGAGACAATGTAGACATGTGTTTTGTTTTGCTAATAATATATACATTTGTTCAAAAGAAAAAAATGATAAAAGAAGACAAAGAAAAAATTGAAAACTAAAAATAAATAATGTAATAAAAAATATTAAATAAGAAACAAAGGAAAAAACGAAAAAGGAAAAGGAAAAGAAAGGGAAAAAAGACCGCTACGAGTAGCAGCGACCAAGCGAACTAAATGGGTTAGCCTGCTAACAGGCGACATATATGTGGGGCAACTTGGCCAGGCCTATAATCAGCTCACGCAACACTGGCCCGTTGGATCGGTCTCAGTACCAACAGCATTTTTCGCGCTAGCGTTTGACTCTCGCTCGATCACTCGACCACTGCCCGAATGATCGATGGTCGACGCTCCGGACGGCGGCGCGCGCGCCAACGGCGAGGCCACCCCCTCCCACTCATCTTCCGGCGAGGACGTCGATACTCACCGGGTCGCGCACTGCGGCGTCGTCAACCGTGGCCAGCCGCTGCCCCGACGCCCCCCGGACGACGCGACGCGCGCCGGTGAGAGATGGTGGCCGCGCCGGACGACGGAGGACGCCGCACGCCGCCTGGTGTCGTGGACAAGGGACGGTGGCTCCGTCCGCGCGCTGCTCGTCGTATCGGTGAGCCTCCGCTTTCATACTAAGCCCAATGATCACCATGATTTGGATCGTGCCGGCAACTGTAACATCATTTATCCCCCCCAGGTTGGATCCGTAGCATCCGTGCCGCTGACCGTCCTCCTGGTCTTCTCGTTCCTCCTCGCGGCGGCGATGACGACCGCCATCGTCACTTCGGTCGTCATGTCCCTGGCTGCCGCCGGAGGATTCATGTCCGTGCTGTTCGCTTTCGTGGCGGCGATGTACGTCGGGGCCCTGTCAGTCGCCGTCCTTGTTGTTTCAGCGACGACCGTCGCAACAGTCATTGCCATCACGATTGCCACTGGTACGTCTAACGCTTCATCTTCTTCCAGCTCCCACTCTTGCTTGAGACACTTCTTGTATCTTGGGGTGGTTCAGGACCCTTTTTTTTTGCACAAAAAAAAATCTAGATCTATTACATAAAAATTCATCAGAAGTACGTATAAAGCACCTCAAATGAATATTCGGTAGGTTAAGCTGGTAACCACGTTCTGTCATTTGGTTGTTCATTCGGAAGTCTTAATCAGATGTTGTCCCTTCCAACCGCATGGGACATGTGGTTAGCAAACTCAACATTCACATAGATGCTGTCCCTTCTTTCGTAAAAAAAAAATATATAAACGTTTAGATCACTACTTCTTTATCAAGGAAGTAGCAGTTAAAAGTCTCGTCTGAAAAACACGTCAGCAACGGGCACTATGTCAAGTACAAACTGAAATGTGGTGGAGGCATGAATATGGTCCTTCAAATACGCACATGAGGAGAGAGTATAGCTGGCCAAACGGGACGGGCTAAACAGACTGGCACGCCATGGACCGGGCATGACCAGAGCTCTTGACACATATTTTGCTTAGCATCGATGACTTAGAAACGTGTGCACAGATAAATACAGAATGTTAATCAAGCATATTGCAGCAATCCGTCTGACCATGCATATCATTGCAGGTTGGGTCGCGTTCTTCTGGATTCTTTGGTTTTGTGCTAAGAAATGCATGGGCCTTGGCTAAGTTCTAAGAGATCAAGAGGCACGACAAGCTAGCGGTCAGATCCACGGCTGTCTGTATATAAGATGGATAAGTTATTGCAATTATGTGAACCATGCATGTGAAGGTAGGGATCTACTCCAGCTAGCTATGTGAATAATAGGTTGCTTCTTTTCTACAACAGCGCAGATAAGGAATTCATGTAAAGCTCATCCTGTCTAGAACTGATCGATGTGGTTTTGTTGTTAGTTTCAGTCTATGACCCAAATCTTGCTTCATCTTAGGTTCGCCTACTCCAGAAGCATATTATTACTGGATTCATATACATATGAAGTTTTGGAATATATACTTTTGGTCACATGTAATACATATTTGGTTAGGACAACTCCAGCGCCATACATCAAAACGCTCCCAAATGCTCTGACCACGTGGTCCAAACACTATAGGCCTTCGAGTGCCATGCACCAAACGTTCGTTGCGTGCTTCGGAGGTTTGAAATCACACAGACCGGAAGCAAACTTTGAGAGATTTGGCGTCCGGTCCTCCACCATGTAGGCCTCCGACACCCCGGCTCAAGTCCCAATTTTCTCACTACCACCATCAGCCCCCCGCTATTTCGACCTATACCACCCACTCCGTTGCCTAGGCCTTTTCGGACCTCCGCTACGCCACCCAGGAGTTAGCCTCGCTTTGCCTATGCTTCCCTACCACCACTGGTCCGACAGTTGCCCAAGTACCCTCCGCTCATGTACATTGCCGTCCATAGTGGAGATCTCGTCCGATGAGTGTTCGGCCAAATGTCATAGCCAAAGTTTATAGAAGGTTTTGTTATTTACTTTGAAGTAAACATGATGGAATCGAACAAGGAGTACTACACTGAGTTCATGAATTAGTCCTCATCACATGAGGATGAATATGAGGATGAAACGCTGATGATACAGGCGGTTATTAAAGATGCGGAACATGTGGAGGAGCATGTTCTCAATTTCAAGGGATCGATCAACCAAGCGACATAGATTGTTGAATCAAAATAGGGCATGGGGGCATATGATGTTGATGGACAACTACTTTGTTCCCTGATGCGCTATTCAACCCCTATTTCCATCGTTGATTTTGGATGCGGTGAACTGTGTTCGATCGCCTCTACAATGTTGTTCGGACCTATGATGACTACTTCATGTTAAAGAAGGACGTCACTAGACCAATATTTTATCTAGTTACGAGAAGTGCACACCTATATTGAGGATGCTTGCCTACGGCATGGCAACAAATTCATGGGACAAGTGCCTTTGGATGTCTGAAAGCACATGTATCGAAGCCATGGTCATGTTTTCTACTCCGATGGTCAAGGTGTTTGGAGTGGAGTACTTGAGAGAACCAATTATCAAAGACACTACAAGGCTCATGGCACAGTCAGAAGCAAGAGGGTGTTTAGGTATGCTCGGATCCCCAGATTTGCATGCACCGGAAATGAGACAATTGCACATATGCTCAACAAGGGCAATATCAGGGTTGTTGTAAAAGCCCGTCAGCATTCTTGAAGCAGTTCCATGGCAAGACCTCTGTATTTGACACTTTTCCTTTGGGGTGTCCGTCTCACAATGACATTATGGTGTAGCTGTCTTCGTTGCTTGTAAGGTTGTGGGTGGAAGAAACTCCTCCATGCAACTATATCATCAACAGTCATGACTAGAACATGTGCTATTATCTTGTAGTAATATCCATCTTGGGCAACCTTCGTTAAGAACATTCTCTCAGCCAAGGGGTGAGAAAAGATCTCACTTTGACCAGACGCAAGGAGGAGCTAGAAAGGATATCGAGATGGCACTTGGAGTGTTCCTAGCCAGTTTTTTGCCACCGTTCGAGGACATGCAAAACTATGACATGCCTAGAGATTGTCGAAGTGATGACAACTTGTGTGCTCAGATTGTGGAGGATGAATGTGACAAACTTCGGCACGGTCTCGAATTTGAGCATATATGGGTGGTCCTATCCAACTTCCAAAATCTCGTGATGTTTGAGGGTTTCATTCAAATGCATCAACAAATTTGTCATCAAACTTACGAGCAGCTTCAAAATGATTTGGTTGAGCATTTATGGTCGATTCGAGAGAACTAAAAATGTCTTCGAATAAGCTGAATTCAAATTTAAACTATTTTATTGCAAAACTTCATGTTTGGATTGTAATGTTTGTATTTGATTTATCGTTGCATTGGAATAATTGCACAACATTATTTTGGATGAAGGATGATGTTTTCTTTAATTATTTTTGAGTGGTCCGATTATAGGCAAGAAAAATATGAAAGAACATTTTCCTCAAAAATATGACATGTCTGCAAAGATTTGGCGTATCCTTTTTAGTGAACCATGTTGGTGTTGCCCTTAGTCAGATTGCTGACCTAGAAGCACACCCATACCCTATACCCCGTTCGGAGGGAGTACCCCATAAAATAGACAAATCTATGTCTACTAATAAAAAAATAGATATTATTTGTTAATTATACTATTTTGTAAAAAAAACTAATGTTTTTGGTAATCAACTTGTAACTCAGTTTTAAGTCAACTTTTTGTTTTTGCAAAAAAAAACCTGATAATGGGATTAATCAACCCGTAATACATAGCAAATGATTTTTAAAAATATCCATGTCTTTTTAACGTAACTCCAAATTTAACGCGATATATAGACAATTATTTTTTTTAAAATATGTAAAATCTGAATATGATGTTATTTTACATGTACCGTCGGCAAGGGAGGAGACGGATAAATGACAACACATATGAGATGTTATGTATTAAAATAAAATAAAGGAATGAACTTATTGAGATCTTGAGTCATGATTATTGGGTTAAGAGAGTGGTTTCGGCAAAAAAAAGTAAGAAAATGTTTTTTTTCCTTCCATTACAACATATAGGCTCTTTTGCTAGTACTAAATACTACTCCTTCCATTCCCTTATACAAGGCCACTATGAAAAATACATTTTGCATCTATATAAGGCCACCAACAGTAATCAAGTAACTTGTTTAATAATTGCATGCATGTATTCATAATGACAGTTGGGTACTTTCTTCTCACTCATTCGTTGCATGCATCATAATGACAGTTGGGTACTTTCTTCTCACTCATTCGTTGCATGCACGCAGCGTATTAATGATTCCAGTTAACGAAAAAAAAACTTGATTTTCCAACCGATCATTAAATTTTACCTGTAATATGAGTTTGTGACCTTGTATAAGGAATGAAGGGAGTATAAAAGATAGGACGAGGCCCTTTTGCTAGTGAGATATGACGAGGCCTTTTGCTAGTAAATAGGCCAATAGGCCTCTCATATTCCTCACACGACTTGGATCGAATCCAACTTGTCCCAATTTTTATTAAAATATTTTTCTGGTTTTCTAATTTAATGACCCGTTTTTTCACTTGTTTTCCAAAAAATCAGACAGTTCTATTAATTTTCTCTGGTCCAATTACAGAATGATCTTATTAGCTTAAAAACCGATGAGGCTGCCGGTTCCAGCTTTTTCCGGTCCAACCAACTAGGGATACAGCACGTGGGAATTTGTGATAGCCAAGGTGGAACACCAGCGGTACAGACACCATCGACATGCATAATTTTCACAATAAATAGATGTGATTTTTTACCAATTTTTGGAAAAAAAATCACATATACCAGGTCTAAAATTTTCATCTGATGCGTCGGTTCAGAACCCGATGAAAAACCTGGGGTTTTTTTCTGCATATGGGACACCCCAGGATCCTGTAACTTTTCTTTACTACATAGTGCAACAACTGCAAAAGGCCAACCTGGATGCACGCCACTCCCATTTTTTCTCAATAAAGTTAAATAACAATGTGAACTTCAGTGAAAGCAGTAAAGCCAAATACAATCATCAAACCAACTGCACTGATACCACATGCCATGCAAGATGGAACCAGCCCACTGCACTAATAATATATACACATATTTTAGGCAAGCATAAACCAAGAGAAAGCAGAAATAGTTGTCAGCGAAACTCAGAACACAGTGATGACGACGTCATACATTTTGGCCAGGTAGAGTCACTGCGTTTAGGCCTTTAGGGTAAAGTAATGCAACAGAGTAGCGTGTACGGCCATGGACACATAGCCTGTGAAATGCGAAGGGTGGAGCAAAACACAAGAAGGTCAATATGAGCACTACCATCTTAATATGTAAGCGAGTACGTTAAAGACAGTACCATCAGCGAACATTACCTAATGGCTACCAACAAGAGAAAGCAGGAACGTCCGATAACCTCCTGATGTTTCTGAATGGATAGCATCAGCTAACGGCTTTTTGTATTTCTTGTAGTATTCTGCCTTGATATACTGCATATCAATCTCAGTCCTCGTTACCACAACCCTTACAAGTGTCTTGTCATCAGTACCTAGACCTTTCATGGACTTCCTTAACACCTGAATTAACATTGTTCGGAAAAAAATGACAAGTCCCAAAGAGTACAGAGAGTCAGAGATAAACAAAATAGAGGTGAGGCCCTGATAAGAGAATTAATAAAGATGTCATAACTTTTATGGTTACCAGTCACTACATGAGCAGATAATAACATTCATGAATGCATACTCTGGTAGCATATTCCCATAATGATACTAGTGTTCAGCCTGGATACTAAATACAGCTAGCACAGTTACGGATTATAGTGGGAAGTTAGGCACCTGTACCAAAAGTTATTGTCTATTTGAAAGTATTTACAGAATATTAGAATATATCACACCGGGATTGTAACTAGATATTTTCTGCAAATAGGAAACATGAAGAAAAGAAAACATAAACAAGAAAATTCAAGAGTCAAATCCTGCAGCTTTATGCACAGCATACAATGGAGCAACTGATGTTGATTGTTCAGATGTTCGAGAACAATGGTGGCATAAAAATAGGTTGAACTGTTGTAATTCATGCTCTGTACAAAAACACCACTTTATCAAAAACATGAAAGCTTGGCTGCTTGCCTCTTGCAACCAAATAATGATGTTTACATATTCTTTTCAGAGGATAGCACGGGTGAGATACCTTAGCAAAATACTTAGCTGGATTCTCAGCACATCTGAGGATAGTTATCAGAGCAACTTCAAAGTTTCCAGATGTTTCACTCTTCACAACCTACCAGCAGTAAAGGAAACTCATTATTACACTCCAGGAGAGCACCAAAATGTATATGGAAGGGAAAACTGAACAGAAGGGTTACCTTCTGTAATGACCGATCATACATGTGCTGGTAAGCAGAAGCAACAGCTGCCATGTGTGCCCAGCTGCGTTCAGTGAAGATGCGGATGAAGGTTTTCTCATCTGTGCCCAGCTTCTTCTCACCAGCTTTGTAGAGGTCCTTCGCATCATGTGTCACTATAGTGGGATCAACCTCTGGACCTTCGTAGCGTGGAATGCCCACATAGGCTAGTAAGATCTGAAATACACATCATATCATTCATTAGCACAAAAAAGTACAATTTGGACAGGTGTACCCAAAAAGTGTACGTGTGGAAACTGTAAGGAAGCCCATGCAGTAGATCACCTTGACATCAACATATAATAAAGCGAAAGTACAAAATGGTATCAACATAGCATTTCGTTAGTAACTGCAATATGCCCGAGAAGAACACAGCAAAATTCTGGGTTTCAAGAAATGATATGCACAAGCACAAGTCCTGATAGAGAAGTAAACAATGCAAATATAGCTTTCAACTGCCACTCATCGGATGAAGAAGTTCAACAAATTAAGAAATGAAACCTTCTGATGATCGCCGGATGTTTGCTGACTAATGTCATGCTCAAGATAAGTACCAAACTTTGCATAATATGTCTGTTTCATTATTTGCAGCTGTGATGGTGTCCTCGAACATATTATATCAGTAGCTGCTTTCAGATCAAGACTTTCAGCACTGAGAGCTTCTTTCAGAACAGTCGCATCACGTCCAGCAGGATCAAGAATCCAGAGCGACATTGCTTTCTGGAATCATATACCACAAGATTAGCCACATACCCATATCTAGCACAACAATATTTTGAGTAATTCAACTATACTGAGGACTGGCGTAACACAGACTTGGTTAACAAATATAGAACTAACCTATGCAAATCCATACTTCTACTCGGTGAATACTGGTACGAATAATTAAGCATACCATTTCAGCTAGTAAAGTTATTCAATAGTTTGATTTATATTTCAACAAACATTTTTCAACAATTTTCCATACCTTGTGGTTTCCACTGAGTTCAGACGATATACGACGCGAAAGTTCCTCGGAATACATAGTTTTGTATTCCTGTTGAATGTATCCACGTTGCATTGAGTCACGGTGAGCAAGTATATTTGAAACTGTTGTACTATCACAGCCAAACCCTGTAAGAGCAACGACCAAGTGAAAAAAATATATAATCAGGATGCAAAGGATTAATTATACTTATAAAGAAGACATGATGAGGGTTGATTGAAAAAATAATGACTCTTACATAATTTTAAGTAAAGAAACATAAAATTTGTTCAAATATGTGATTTTCTGAATCATCTTTCTTAGTAATTCTCACTTGATCACAGCAACCAGGAATTATTAGAGCATATATATAACTCCTGCCTTATCTAAAGAATAACTTAGTTTGCAGAAACAGTAACATTGGTAATGGTACCCGCAGAAAACAAACTTAACTTCATATCGATAAACTGTAATGGTCACTAAATGGAAAATGCCACATTTGGCTTCTCAAATGGAAGTACTTGCATGCCGTCAAAAAAGGCACCTTAACATGGACATATTTGCCACTAAAGTGCATATTACTACACAATTGCTGGTAAAGTACGTACAATTGTACATATATGTATGGTACTAAGGAGCGCAACTCAAATATCATGGTAAAAACGAGTACAACTCGACTAGTCATGGTACTTGGGGCCACAGCCCAAATAGACAACTCCACCGCTACAGAAGCTACTACTATGGCACAGCAATTATGTCACAGGTTGTCCATAACAAATAAATTCTCAAAAGACCTTGGTCAGATGTTGAGCCCTTTTCTTACTATGAGATCCTGAGCCTTTTATTGGGTGCACTTAGCAGTTGACAATTTTCAATTATAAGTTGTACTGAACACATAGGAGGGCCATGGCACAAATGCGGGCAAGAGCAGGGGCGGTTGGCCTTGCGGCGCTTCTTTTTTTCGAGAAAACGCAAAAAGCCTTTGCGTTTCATTGTATTGAAAAGAAGGGGGGTTACATCCTCCTAAGAGGCTATTACAGCATCGTTACATGAGGATTAGTGAACATCCCAAGATGTGGGCAAGACTACCCTTAGCCCTTTGGCCCCGGCTCTTGCCCAACACCTGGTCTCATCCTTGATCCTGTCCATGAGCTCATCGAGCGATGGTGTAACATGGTCAAAAACACACGCATTCCTATGCTTCCATATCATCCACGGCACCAGAAGCGCGGCCGACATCAACGCCTTGCGAAGCGATGGTGGTGTGGCATCCCTCGCCCTCATCCACCAGTCCTGGAGCGAGGCGTCGTGTTCTAGCGACGGGGCCGGCAGGCGCAACCAAGATAGGGTCTCGTGCCAAGCCTGCCTCGCAAAAGGGCAGCAGCAAGTGCCGGATGGTCTCCGGCTCTTGGTCACAGAGCAGGCAACGGGGGTGATGGGGAAGGCCGCGGCGAGCGAGCCGCTCCGCAGTCCAGCAGCGGTCCAGGTTGGCGAGCCAGTGGAAGAACTTCACCTTCGGCGGTGCCTAGCCCTTCCAAATGAGCTTCCAGGAGCGGCATGTCAACGATCCGTGGAAGGTGGCCCGGTAGCAGGACCTCGCCGAGGAAACGCCGTTGGCCGTCCAGTTCCAAACGAGCTTGTCTGGCTCGGTGGACAGTATTGTCTGCGTCACAAGCTGCCATGTCCGCAGGTACTGCCCAATCTCTTGCAGGCCTACAACTCCGCGGATGTCCCGGGCCCAAGCGTTGCCGGCAATGCCCTCCGCCACCGTCCGCGCTCTTCTTCTGTTTTTGGGGATGCATAGGTAGAGCAGGGGCGCGAGCTCGCGTATGGACTGATCGTGGAGCCAGCAGTCTTCCCAGAAAAGGGCTGTCAGACCATCCCCAACCACCATGGAGGTGGAGGCGTAGAAGAGGCCTCGCTCCTCAGGTGAGAACTGCAGGTCGAGGCCTTGCCAGGCATGGTCGGTGTCCGTCCTTGATAGCCAAAGCCATCGGAGTCTGAGGGCAAGCCCCGTGCGCTCAAGGTCTCGGACGCCCAGCCCGCCATACGCGATCGGCCGGCAGACCGTGCGCTAGTTCACGTGGCAGTGTCCTCCATGTGCGACCTCACGGACGGCCCAAAGGAAACCGCGTTGGATCTTCTCGAGCTGCTTCAGTGTTTTCTTCGGGGGCGCCAGGGCGAGCATCTGATGTATGGGGATCGCACTGAGCACCGACTTTACAAGCGCCAGCCGCCCGGCCTTGTTCATGAGCCACGCTTTCCGTGACGGGAGGCGCCCGGCCACGGCGTCGACAAGCGGCTGCAACTGTGCCGCGGAGGGCCGGCGGGTGGTGAGCGGGATGCCCAAGTAAGTGATGGGCAGGTCCGCCGTCTGGCAACCGAGAACCTCCAACAGGGCGGCGCCTGACTCGTCTCCATGCAGGGTCGTGGCAGAACTCTTGCCGTAGTTGACCTGCAGGCCCGATGTTGTCCCGAAGATACCCAGGATGCTCTTCACGGCGAGAACCTCATCCATCTCGGTGTGGCAGAACAGCATCACATCGTCGGCGTATAGGGAAATGGCCGGGATGTTGCGGCGTGGATGAAGGCGCCCAAGGATGCCGGTCTGGAGCGCCCGGTGCATGAGGTGGGCAAGCGTGTCGACCGCCAGGACAAAAAGCTGCGGGGATGCGGAGTCGCCTTGGCGCAGCCCACGACGGTGCCAAATCGGGGGGCCGGGCACACCATTGAGCATGACACGGGTGCTGGCCGAAGATAGGAGAATGGCCAGCCATCCCCTAAACCTGTCCCCAAATCCATATTGGCGCAGAACCTCAAAGAGGAACGGCCATGATATGGAGTCGAAGGCCTGCGTGAGGTCGAGCTTGAGCATGATGCGCGGCGCGCCCAGGTGATGAAGCATCCTTAGGGATTGCCGGACGAGGACGAAGTTGTCGTGAAGCGTGCGTCCGGCAATGAAGGCGTTCTGGTTGCGGCTCACCAGGCTGTCGAGCTTAGGAGCGATGCGCAACGACAGGACCTTCGCGAAGATCTTGGCCACGATGTGGATCAGGCAGATCGGCCGGTAGTCGCCAAGCTTGTGGGCGTCCGCGCGCTTTGGCAGCGGGGTTAGCAGGGCTTGGTTGAGCTTGCTGAATCCTCGCCCGCGCAACATATAAAGCAGCTCAAAGGCGTCCATGATGTCTTGCCTGATAATGCTCCAGCAGGCACGCAGGAATTCGGCGGTAAACCCATCCGGACCTGGTGCCTTGTGCGCAGGCATGCGTCTGACCGCTGCCCAAATCTCCTCGGGGGTGAATGGTGCCTCCAAGCTGTCCAGGTCGACGGGCGTGATGAGCTGCTCGAGGTCGAGCGTGTGAGCCCGGTTAGCGGCGGTGCCCAGCAGCCCGTCGAAGTGTGCGAATGCCGCATGAGCCATCTCCTCGTGATCATAGAGCACATGCCCGTCGATGAGCAGGCTGTGAATTCGGTTCTTCTGCCGGCGATACGTGCATTGCCTGTGGAAGAAGCTCGTATTCGTGTCGCCATCCGTGAGGAAGGAGATGCGGGCGCGTTGCCAGGCAATGGTGCGCTCAAGGGAGGCCATGCCAAGGTACGCCAACTTAAGCTGTTTGCGCAGCCATTCTTCCGGCAGGGTGAGCTGGCGGCTCTCCAGCGCATGGTCGAAGCGGGAGATCAGCTCGCGAGAGATGGCCAGCTTGTCCCGGATGTTGCCCGTGGACTTGGCACTCCAACTCGTGAGGGCACGGGCCGTGGCTTGCAGGCGCCTAACCAGCCGCTGGAAGGGATCGGGGTCGTGCACCAAGCTCCAGGCCGTGGCGACTGTGTCGTGGAAGCCATCGAGGCGTAGCCAATAATCCTCGAAGCGGAAGCGCCTATGGGCCACGGGGATTGGAGAGCAATCCAACAGCAGCGGGCAATGATCAGACACAACAGACGCAAGGCAGCAGAGGTGACATTCACCGTGGTAGTCCTCCCACTCCGCGGTGCATAGGACCCGGTCGAGGTGCACAAGCGTCAGCGGCGATTGCTCATTCGACCATGTGAATCGGCGCCTGTTGAGGTAGACCTCTTTCAGGGCGAGGTCGTTGATGGTGCGCCGGAACCTTCCCATCATGCAGCGGTTCAGGCTACATAACTTTCCTTTTCTATCGACGGTTGCGGCGCTTCTTCCGGCAGCGCCTGGCTCTTAGGGGTGTGGTGTTGTATACTCAGGTCTGGCCCTTCTTTGGCCTTGTACATAACTTTCCTTTTCTATCGATACATGAAGATGCAATACTTTTTGCGTTTTCTCGAAGTTGGAAACTGTTGGGGTGGTTGAGGGGAGAAGAATCATAAATGGAAGGGAAAAGAAGGAAATAGAATATAATAAAAGAAAAGGAAATCAGGAGACAATATATCAATTTGTGAACCAGAACAACAGTAATCACAACCCTAGCCACCATCACTTAACATCCTAGCAGTTTTCACCGGTGAATCATCGCTCACCCACCTCTAAGGTAGGGGAAGATTGATTTTTACAAAAAAAAAAAATATATATATATATATAGGTGCCGTTGTTCGTTGTCTCAGTTATAGCGGTGACAAAATTGGCTAGCATAATAATTGTTCTCCTTAGCCTTCGATATGGCGGTCTTGCCTCCAGCGTCAATCGATATGTGGGATTTCTGATCACGTAGTTTGGTCAACCATGGCACTATGGCAGGACTTCACTTCAGCTCCTTTGAATTCGATGGATCTTTCATGTAGATCCCGTTTTTGGGGAGTGACAACAATGGATCCTCTCCTTGCCAAGCTCGGGGTGATGCCCCGGCGCATGTACAAAGACTATTTTCCTGGTTCTGCCGCACACGACGGACTACTTTCGAGGTGGATTTTAACATACTTTGTGTCCTATTCCGGCTAGAGAAGAAATTCAAGGGTTTCGGTTTTCTGAAGAGGAAGACTTTCATTGGTCTGTCCGGTTTTAGTTTTATGTTTGTTGTGAGTCTTTGTGTGGAAATTACTCTGTCAGTCTTCCAGATAGAGAATTTTCCAAGTCATGTAATTTCGTTTGACAACCGTTGTTTTGCCTGGTTTAAGCTACAGGTTTCTCGTCAAAAAAAAAAAATACAAGTAATCACAATTATTGCACAAACTATCAGCCCATAAATATTGCCCAAGGTTAAATTCTTATTTTTGTGAACCATTAAGTTGTAAAAAAGAAGTCCTGGCAGTCTTGGGATAATTTAATTATCAGGTAACCAGCAATTACACGGTTTTGCAGTTTGCCCAGAAGAAGAGTCGGTTTCTCTGAGACAGAACTCGCCCTCCTTGGCCTCATATCAGTCCACTTGGCTCCAATTATATTCAGAACAGGTCAAGAAACAGGTCCTTGGTCGGTGCAGTACTGCAGTTAGCATCACTCATCCGACCACGGTCCACGTATCCGAACATCTGACGCTCCAAAGTCTCTTAATAACAAATCCACATCGACCAGAATTCTCCACATCAATTTCACATGCAAAATAAATCTAACGGACCGGCATCCCTCTTGACCACTGAATTCAATCCGAGCAGCCGAACAGCAATTTCTACCTGTAACGTTCCTCCAGCTCGTCAATTCACCTGAGACCGGCTAATCTCGCGGGCGCGCTGACCCTAAACTCCGACCGAATCGGTCCAAGAAAAGCGGGATTAAGAGGGGGAAGGGGGGAACCGGAGGGGAAAGGCATGGCACGGACCTTTGAAGGCCTTTTGGAGGTCGATGGCGTCCTGGCGGGGGTTCGGGGGCGCCGGCGGCAAGGTGAGGCTCGCCATTGCCGACCGAGTTCGATGCGCGCTTCCGCCTCCGGCGATTCGATTGGATTGGACTGGATTCGATATGCTTGATAGCAATTGAATGGAATGCAAACGAACGGTGACGCGCTTCCAGGGTTTTCCTTTTTAGAAGTCTTCTCCGAAAGTTGGGAGCGGTGGACCAGGTCTAGCTGTTTCGGATGGCCACTCACCAATCACGATCGCCATTCGCAACGGAGGGACGGCTCAGCGGTCTATCTCCGCGTGGCGTACCAGGCAGCTGATGGACCGTGCCCGTCGCGGAGTCGCCCGTGTGACCTCCCCGCCTCGGGAACGACAAGTACGCCACGACAAGTTGAATAACCTAACCTTCTTTTTTTGAGTAAGCAAATGCGTACTTTAGGTTGCACCGGTTCGCTTCATGACTAACTTTGTGTAAGGTGTACTTCCTCCGTGAGAGCAGGCCCCTCGGCTGCTGTGGCCTGAGAGGTTACCTGATGATGATGTTAGGCTCCTCATAGTGCGAGTAACATATAGTGATATCATGCATATGATACAATTGTATGATAGTATCATAAATTAGCATCGTAGATGGTCTTATTTATTGACATGCATGACACATAGTAGCATAGCATTTAACATGATACGATATCTACTTATATTACTCTAACCCCCATTCTTTTCTTTAAGTACTTGCCACATCAGCATGTTTGCTAGTCCCAAGACTATATAATACTAGCTATGATACTTTCACTATGGCCAGCCTTATGGTACTCGCGGTTAGTGATTTTGCTGGACCAGTGTGACAACGGAATGCGTTTGTTTCATCTAAAAAAAGTGTACTCCCTTCGTATGTGAATAAATATATACCTAGCTTTTGTTCTAAGTCAAAGTTTTATTACTTTGATCAACTATATAGAAAAGAAGAGTGACATATATGACATCAAATTGGTATATTATGGAAGTATATTTTAAAATGGGTCCACTAATACAAATTTACCGCCATAAATGCTGCTACTTTTCTCTATAAAGTTGGTCAAAGTTTTAAAACTTTGACTTAAGACAAAAGCTAGAGTAGTCTATATTGACATAGAATTGAGGTTCGAATTTGAGAGAGAAAGAGAGAGAGGTAGGAGACGAGTTGATCATATCCTATCCGGCTACTAGCCGTTCTGCCGTTCACACACGCCACCTGCTGGAAATATGCCCTAGAGGCAATAATAAATTAGTTATTATTATATTTCCTTGTTCATAATAATCGTTTATTATCCATGCTAGAATGTATTGATTAGAAACTCAAATACATGTCTGGATACATAGACAACACACTGTCCCTAGTGAGCCTCTAGTTGAGTAGTTCGTTGATCAAAGATGGTCAAGGTTTCCTGACCATAGGCAAGTGTTGTCACTTGATAACGGGATCACATCATTGGGAGAATCATGTGATGGACAAGACCCAAACTATGAACGTAGCATATTGATCGTGTCGTTTTATTGCTACAGTTTTCTGCGTGTCAAGTATTTGTTCCTATGACCATGAGATCATATAACCCACTGGCACCGGAGGGATGCCTTGTGTGTATCAAAGGTCACAACGTAACTGGGTGACCATAAAGGTGCTCTACAGGTATCTCCGAAGGTGTCTGTTGGGTTAGTATGGATCAAGACTGGGATTTGTCACTCCGTGTGACAGAGAGGTATCTCGGGGCCCACACGGTAATACAACATCACACACAAGCCTTGCAAGCAATGTGACTAAGTGTAAGTCACGAGATCTTGTATTACGGAATGAGAAAAGAGACTTGCCGGTAACGAGATTGAAATAGGTATGCGTATACCGACGATCGAATCTCGGGCAAGTAACATACCGTAGGACAAAGGGAATGACATACGGGATTGCCTGAATCCTTGACACTGAGGTTCAACCGATAAGTTATTCAGAGAATATGTGGGATCCAATATGGGCATCCAGGTCTCGCTATTGGATGTTGACCGAGGAGTACCTTAGGGCATGTCTGCATAGTTCTCGAACCCGCAGGGTCTGCACACTTAAGGTTCGGCGATGTTTTAGTATAGTTGAGTTATATGTGTGGTTACCGAATGTTGTTCGGAGTCCCGGATGAGATCACGGACGTCACGAGGGTTTCCGGAATGGTCCGGATACGAAGATTGATATATAGGTTTGTCTCATTTGGTTACCGGAAAGTTTTCGAGCATTACCGAGAATGTACCGGGAGTGACGAATGGGTTCCGGATGTTCACCGGGAGGGGCCAGCCCACCCGGGGAAGCCCATAGGCCTTAGGGGTGCCGCACCAGCCCTTGGTGGGCTGGTGGGACAACCCAAAAGGGCACTATGCGCAGGAGATAGAAAATCAAAGATAAAAGGAAGAAAAAAAAGGTGGGAAGGAAGGGAAGGACTCCACCTTCCAATCCTAGCTGGACTAGGATTGGAGTTGGACTCCTCCACCTCCTTGGCCGGCGAACCCTTGGGGTCTTGGAACCCAAGGCAAGCCTACCCTCCCCTCCTCCTATATATAGTAGAGTTCTAGGGCTGATTTGAGACAACTTTTGCCACGGCAGCCCGACCACAAACACCACGGTTTTTCCTCTAGATCGTATTTCTGCGGAGCTCGATCGGAGCCCTGTAGGAGTAGATCGTTCACCACCACTGGAGCGCCGTCACGCTGCCGGAGAACTCATCTACTTCTCTGTCTTGCTTGCTGGATCAAGAAGGCCGAGATCATCGCCGAGCTGTACGTGTGCTGAACGCGGAGGTGCCGTCCGTTCGGCACTAGATCGGAGCGGATCGTGGGACGGATCGCGGGACGGTTCGTGGGACGGTTCGCGGGGCGGATCGAGGGACATGAGGACGTTCCACTACATCAACCGCGTTTCTTAACGCTTCCTGCTGTGCCATCTACAAGGGTACGTAGATCCAAATCTTCTCTCATAGATGGACATCACCATGATAGGTCTTCGTGCGCGTAGGAAAATTTTTGTTTCCCATGCGATGTTCCCCAACAGTGGCATCATGAGCTAGGTTCATGCGTAGATGTAATCTCGAGTAGAACACAAAGGGTTTTGTGGACGGTGATGTTCGATTTGTTGCCCTCCTTAGTCTTTTCTCGATTCGGCGGTATTGTTGGATTGAAGCGGCACGGACCGACATTATTCGTACGCTTACGAAAGACTAGTTTCATCACTTGACATGCAACCTCGTTGCATAAAGATGACTGGCGGGTGTCGGTTTCTTCAACTTTAGTTGAATTGGTTTTGACCGATACGGTCCTTGGAGAGGTTAAATAGCAATTTGCACATCTCCGTTGTGGTTTTTGCGTAAGTAAGATGCGATCATACTAGATACCCATAGCAGCCACGTACAACATGCAACAACAAATTAGAGGACGTCTAACTTGTTTTTGCAGGGTATGCTTGTGATATGATATGGCCAATGACGTGATGTGATATATTGGATGTATGAGATGATCATGTTGTAATAGTTAATATCGACTTGCACGTTGATGGTACGACAACCGGCAGGAGCCATAGGGTTGTCTTTAAACTAACGTTTGTGTTTGCAGATGCGTTTACTATATTGCTAGGATGTAGCTTTAGTAGTAATAGCATAAGTAGCACGAAAACCCCAATGGCGACACGTTTATGGAGATCATGGTGTGGCGCCGGTGACAAGAATATTGTGCTGGTGCTTTGGTGATGGAGATCAAGAAGCACATGATGATGGCCATATCATGTCACTTATGAATTGCATGTGATGTTAATCCTTTTATGCACCTTATTTTTCTTAGAACGACGGTAGCATTATGAGGTGATCTCTCACTAAAATTTCAAGACGAAATTGTGTTCTCCCCGACTGTGCACCGTTGCTACAGTTCGTCGTTTCGAGACACCACGTGATGATCGAGTGTGATAGACTCAACGTTCACATACAACGGGTGCAAAACAGTTGCACGCGTGGAACACTCGGGTTAAACTTGACGAGCCTAGCATGTGCAGACATGGCCTTGGAACACAAGAGACAGAAAGGTCGAGCATGAATCGTATAGTTGATATGATTAGCATAGAGATGCTTACCACTGAAACTATTCTCGACTCACGTGATGATCGGACTTGAGATAGTGGATTTGGATCATGTACCACTCAAATGACTAGAGAGATGTACTTTTTGAGTGGGAGTTCTTAAGTAATATGATTAATTGAACTAATTATCATGAACATAGTCTAATGGTCTTTGCGAATTATGATGTAGCTTGCGCTATAGCTCTACTTTTTTATATGTTCCTAGAGAAAATTTAGTTGAAAGTTGATAGTAGCAACTTTGCGGACTGAGTCCGTAAAACTGAGGATTGTCCTCATTGCTGCGCGGAAGGCTTATGTTCTTAATGCACCACTCGGTGTGCTGCACCTCGGGCGTCGTCTGTGGATGTTGCGAACATGTGACATACACGTCTTTGATGACTACATGATAGTTCAGTGTGCAATACTTAATGGCTTAGAAGCAAGGCGCCGAAGACGTTTTTGAAAACGTCGCAGAACATAAGAGATGTTCAAAGAGATGAAATTGAGATTTCATGCTCATGCCCTTGTTGAGAGGTATAAGACCTTCGACAAGATTCTTTGCCTACAAAGTAAAGGAGAAAAGCTCAAATCGTTGAGCATGTTCTCAGATTGTCTGAGTACAACAATCGCTTGAATCAAGTGGGAGTTAATCTTCCAGATGAGATAGTGATGGTTCTCAAAGTCACTGCCACTAAGCTGCTAGAGCTTCGTGATGAACTATAAACAAATCAAGGATAGATATGATGATACTTGAGTTATTCGCAATGTTTGACACTGCGAAAGTAGAAATCAAGAAGGAGCATCAATTGTTGATGGTTAGTAAAACCACTGGTATCAAGAAGGGCAAGGGCGAGAAGGGATACTTCATGAAACGGCAAACCAGTTGCTGCTCTAATGAAGAAACCCAAAATTGAAACCAAACCCGAGACTAAGTGCTTATGTTATGAGGGGAACAGTCACTGAAGCGGAGCTACCCTAGATACTTGGTAGATAAGAAGGCTGGCAAAGTCGACAGAAGTATATTTGATATACATGATATTGATGTGTACTTTACTAGTACTCCTAGTAGCACGAGGGTATTGGATACCGGTTCAGTTGCTAAGTGATTAGTAACTCGAAATGAAAGCTATGGTATAAACGGAGACTAGCTAAAGGCGAGGTAACGATACGTGTTGGAAGTGTTTCCAAGGTTGATGTGATCAAACATCGCACGCTCCCTCTATCATCGGGATTGGTGGTAAAACCTAAATAATTGTTATTTGGGGTTTGTGTTAAGCATGAACATGATTGGATCGTGTTTACTGCAATACAATTATCCATTTAAAGAGAATAATAGTTATTCTATTTGCTTGAATAACTACCCTCAATGGTTTATTGAATCTCGATCGTAGTGTTACACATGTTCATAATATTGGTGCCAAAAGATACAAAATAATAATGATAGTACCACTTAGTTGTGGCAGTGCCACTTGAGTCATGTTGGTATAAAATGCATGAAGAAGCTCCATGCTGATGGATCTTTGTACTCACTCATTTTTGAAACGTTTGAGACATGCAAACCATACCTGTTGGTATAAATGCATGAAGAAACTCCATAGAGATGGATTGTTTGAACTCACTTGATTTTGAATCACTTGAGACATGCAAAACATACCACATGAAACAAGAGAGTAACTTGTTGGGAGTAATGCATTTTTTATGTGTGCAGTCCAATCAGTGCTAAGGCACGCAGTGGATATTGTTATGCTCTTACTTCACTGACGATTTGGGTAGATACAGGAGTATTAACTTGATGAATCACAAGTCTGAAATATTGAAACGTTCAAAGCTATTTCAGAGTGAAGATCGTCATGACAAGAGGATAAACTGTCTACGATATGATCATAGAGATGAATATCTGAGTTGCGAGTTTTGGTACGCAGTTAAGACAATGTGAAAATTGTTTCGCAGCTCATGCCACTTGGAACACCATAGTGTGATGATGTGTCTGAACGTCATAGCCACGCCCTATTTGATATGGTGCATACTATGATGTCTCTTATCGAATTACCACTATCGTTTATGGGTTATGCATTAGAGACAACCGCATTCACTTTAAATAGGGCACTGCGTATTACTGTTGAGATGACACAATATAGACTATGGTTTGGAGAAACCTAAGTTGTCGTTTCTTGAAAGTTTGGGGCTATGATGCTTATGTGAAAAAGTTTTGGTCTGATAAGCTCGAACCCAAAGCGGATAAATGCATCTTCATAGGATATCCGAAACAGTCGGATACATCTCCTATCTCAGATCCGGAAGCAAAGTGTTTGTTTGTAGAAACGGTTCCTTTCTCGAGGAAAAGTTTCTGTCAAAAGAATTGAGTGGGAGGGTGGTAGAACTTGATGAGGATAGTGAACCGTCACTTCAACCAGTGTGTAGCAGGGCGCATGAAGATGTTCCTCTGGCGCCTACACCAATTGAAGTGGAAGCTAATGATGGTGATCATTAGAGCTTCGGATCAAGTTACTACAAACCTCGTAGGTCGACAAAGGTCGCGTACTACTACAGACTGGTACGGTAACCCTGTCTTAGAGGTCATGTTGTTGAACAACAATGAACCTACGAGTTATGGAGAAGCAATGGTGGGCCCGAATTCCGACAAATGGTTGGAGGCCATGAAATTCGAGAGAGGATCCATGTATAAAACAAAGTGTAGACTTGGAAGAACTACTTGATGGTAGTAAGACTATTAAGTAAAGATGGATCTTTAAAAGGAAGACAGATGATGATGTTGATAAATCACTATTAAGAAAAGCTTGACTTTTCGCAAAGATGTTTTCGACAAGATCAAAGAGTTGACTATGATGTGACTTTCTCACTCGTAGCGATGCTCAAAGTCTGTCGGAATTATGTTAGTAGTTGCTGCATTATTTGTGAAATATTGCACATAGGAAGACAAAACATTGTTTCCTCGACAGTTTCCTTGAGGAAAGATTGTATGTAATACAATCAGAAGGTTTTGTCGATCCTAAAGATACTAGCAAGTATGCAAGCTCCAGCGATCCTTTTATGGACTGGTGCAAGCATCTCGGAGTTGGAATATACGCTTTGATGTGATGATCAAAGCTTTTGGGTTTGTACAAGGTTTATGAGAAACTTGTATTTCCAAAGAAGTGAGTGGGAGCACTATAGTATTTCTGATAAAGTATATGTGGTTGACATATTGTTGATCGGAAGTAATGTAGAATTTCTGTGAAGCATAAAGGTTGTTTGAAAGGAGTCTTTCAAAGGAAGACCTGGATAAAGCTATTTGAACATTGACTATCAAGATCTATAGAGATAGATCAAAATGCTTAATAGAATTTTCAAATGAAATGCATGACTTGACAAGTTTTTGAAGGAGTTCAAAATAGGCCAGCAAAGAAAGAGTTCTTGGATGTGTTGTAAGGTGTGAATTTGAGTAAGACTCAGAAGCCCGACCACGGCAGAAGAAAGAGAAAGGACGAAGGTCGTCCCCTATGCCTTAGCCGTAGACTCTACAGTATGCCATGCTGTGTACCGCACCTGATGTGTGCCTTGCCACAAGTCTGTTAAGAGGTACAAAGAGTGATCCAGGATTGAATCACTGAACAACGGTCAAAGTTATCCTTAGTAACTAATGGACTAAGGAATTTCTCTCGATTATGAAGGTGTTTAAAGAGTTCGTCTTAAAGGGTTAAGTCGATGCAAGGTTTGACACTAATCCGAATGACTATGAGTAGTAAAACGGATTCGTATAGTAGAGTAGATATTTGGAGTATTTCCGAATAGCACATAGTAGCAGCATATATAAGATGACATAAAGATTTGTGAAGCACACATGGATCTGAAACTTTCACAACCGTTGACTTAAACCTCTCTCACAAGCAAGACGTGATCAGACCCCAGAACTATATGGGTGTTGGATTCGTTGAAATCACACGGTGATGTGAACTAGATTATTGACTCTAGTGCAAGTGGGAGGCTGTTGGAAATATTCCCTAGAGGCAATAATAAATTAGTTATTATTATATTTCCTTGTTCATAATAATCGTTTATTATCCATGCTAGAATTGTATTGATTGGAAACTCAAATACATGTGTGGATACATAGACAACACACTGTCCCTAGTGAGCCTCTAGTCGACTAGTTCTTTGATCAAAGATGGTCAAGGTTTCCTGACCATAGGCAAGTGTTGTGACTTGATAACGAGATCACATCATTGGGAGAATCATGTGATGGACAAGACCCAAACTATGAACGTAGCATATTGATCATGTCGTTTTATTGCTATAGTTTTCTGCGTGTCAAGTATTTGTTCCTATGACCATGAGATCATATAACTCACTGGCACCGGAGGAATGCCTTGTGTGTATCAAACGTCACAACATAACTGGGTGACTATAAAGGTGCTATACAGGTATCTCTGAAGGTGTCCATTGAGTTAGTATGGATCAAGACTGGGATTTGTCACTCCGTGTGATGGAGAGGTATCTCAGGGCCCACTCGGTAATACAACATCACACACAAGCCTTGCAAGCAATGTGACTAAGTGTAAGTCACGGGATCTTGTATTACGGAACGAGAAAAGAGACTTGCCGGTAACGAGATTGAAATAGGTATGCGGATACCGACGATCGAATCTCGCGCAAGTAACATACCGAAGGACAAAGGGAATGACATACGGGATTGCCTGAATCCTTGACACTGAGGTTCAACCGATAAGTTATTTGGAGAATATGTGGGATCCAATATGGGCATCCAGGTCCCGCTATTGGATATTGATTGAGGAGTACCTCGGGGCCTGTCTGCATAGTTCTCGAACCCGCAGGGTCTGCACACTTAAGGTTCGGCGATGTTTTAGTATAGTTGAGTTATATGTGTGGTTACCGAATGTTGTTCGGAGTCCCGGATGAGATCACGGATGTCACGAGGGTTTCCGGAATGGTTTGGAGACGAAGATTGATATATAGGTTTGTCTCATTTGGTTACCGGGAAGTTTTCGGGCATTACCGGGAATGTACCCGGAGTGATGAATGGGTTCCGGATGTTCACCGGGAGGGGCCAGCCCACCCGGGGAAGCCCATAGGCCTTAGGGGTGCCGCACCAGCCCTTTGTGGGCTGGTGGGACAGCCCAAAAGGGCCCTATGCATAGGAGATAGAAAATCAAAGAGAAAAGGAAAAAAAAGTGGGAAGGAAGGGAAGGACTCCACCTTCCAATCCTAGTTGGACTAGGATTGGAGGTGGACTCCTCCACCTCCTTGGCCGGCGGACCCTCGGGGTCTTGGACCCAAGGCAAGCCTCCCCTCCCCTCCCCTCCTCCTATATATAGTGGAGTTCTAGGGCTGATTTGAGACAACTTTTGCCACGGCAGCCCGACCACAAACACCACGGTTTTTCCTCTAGATCGTATTTCTGCGGAGCTCGGGCGGAGCCCTGCAGGAGTAGATCCTTCACCACCACCGGAGCGCTGTTACGCTGCCGGAGAACTCATCTATTTCTCCATCTTGCTTGCTGGATCAAGAAGGCCGAGATCATTGTCGAGCTGTACGTGTGCTGAACGCGGAGGTGCCGTCCGTTCGGCACTAGATCGGAGCGGATCGTGGGACGGATCGCGGGACGGTTCGTGGGACGGTTCGAGGGGTGGATCGAGGGACGTGAGAACGTTCCACTACATCAACCGCGTTTCTTAATGCTTCCTGCTACGCGATCTACAAGGGTACGTAGATCCAAATCTCCTCTCATAGATGGACATCACCATGATAGGTCTTCGTGCGCGTAGGAAATTTTTTGTTTCCCATGCGACGTTCCCCAACACCTCCTTACGACAAGAAGGAGTACTTAAGCACGTACAAGGTCCAAGGTCCATTCTTGGCGTGCATGTCAAGTGGGTAAACGAGGCTTGTGGGTGGGCCTGCGGTTTGAAACACCATTGTCTTCGCGCACTTGATGTGCCTTGTCCTTGACAATCCCCTCCCGTTGAGATACGACTTGACCCCAAGCCGGTGCACGAGGGACTCATTGCTTGATAGCTTCAAAATCTTCCAAGGTAGCGAGATCAACAGAGTTGCCTGTCCATTAGAGCAATACGTGGATCACCTTCTTGTCACCACGAAGAAGAACCCGGTGTTGCAATACTTGTTGAGGGATCTTCAGAGCGTCTTGGGGGTGTAGGGAGCCTCGGCAACACTTGATGCATTGGTTTGAGCACTTTGCGAAGAATAGAGGCATGAAAAACAGGATGCACCTTACTTATTGGTGGAAGATCAAAGCGATGTGCCACTTCTCCCACACGCTCTAGTACTTCATATGTCCCAAAAAAATTGTACGACGGTTTGTGATTGGCGCGCAGAGCGACAAATGCTTGAAGAGACGGTTGTAGTTTGAGGAATACCATGTCGCCAACAACAAAACTTTTATCCGTGCGTTGTTTATCTACCTGTGATTTCATCCTCTACTCTGACCGCAGTAGTTGTTGTCGAACTATTTCCAGGACCACGCGACGTTGTTCGAGCGAGAGAGACAGATCAGTCGATGCAACTACACAATAAGGGGACGGACCAAAGTGTCCTCGAGGGTGGTCGTAGATGATTTCGAAGGGAGTCTTGGTGGTGGTTGAATCCAGTTTGTATTATACCAGTATTTACAGAGCGGCGGCCATTTTGCCCACTTGGAAGGATGTGCGCTCACAAAACATCACAGATAACATTCTATTTGCTGATTTACACGATCGGTTTTATCGTCTGAATGAGGATGCCACGCTGAGCAGATAACATTCTATTTGTTGATTTACACACTCGGTCTGGTCGTTTGATTGAGGATGCCACACTGAGCTCATGTGCAACAGAATCCCTTGAGATTGTTGGAAAAGCTCTTTCCAAAATATGTTGGTGAATATCTTGTCACGATCTCATACAATAGAAAGAGGCATACCATGGAGCTTAAAGATTGTATACACGAAAGCTTCGGCCACTGTTTGTGTTGTAAAGGGGTGTTGGAGGAGAATAAAATGTCCGTTTTTGGACAGTTTGTCAATGATCACTAGAATGCAATTGCATCGCCCAGATGTTGGTAACCCTCCAATGAAGTCCATTGTTACCATTTCCCAAGGAATTGAGGGTATTGGTAATGGCTGCAAGAGACCTGGATAGGCCACTTGTTCTAGCTTTACTTGTTGAGAAACTGTGCAATGTTGTACTAAATATTTGACAAAGGTTTTCATGCTTGCCCATCTAAACAGTTGAAGAATGTATCTGTAAGTAATAGGGAAACCTGAGTGTCCTCCAAGTGGTGTGTCAGGAAGGCAAAAACATTTTTGGGCTACACCTTAGGGTCTTGGCCAACCCATATGCAACCTGTTGGAAATATGTCCTAGAGGCAATAATAAGTTATTTATTATTATATTTCCTTGTTCATGACAATTCTTTATTATCTATGCTAGAATTGTATTGATTGTAAACTCAAATACATGCGTGGATACATAGACAACACATTGTCCCTAGTGAGCCTCTAAGGACTAGCTCGTTGATAAAAAATGGTCAAGGTATCCTGACCATAGACATGAGTTGTCATTTGATAACGGATCACATCATTAGGAGAATGATGTGATGGACAAGACCCAAACTATGAACGTAGCATGTGATCGTGTTAGTTTATTGCTACTGTTTTCTGCATGTCAAGTATCTGTTTCTATGACCATGAGATCATGCAACTCCCGGGCACCGGAGGAATGCCTTGTGTGTATCAAATGTCACAACGTAACTAGGTGACTATAAAGGTGCTCTACCGAAAGTGCAATCATGCCCTTAATCATATTTTGATGTTGTTGACAACATACATATAGGAAACTAATCATCTTAATGAGTGTATCTCATGTTTTGTTCCCATGAGAGTTTTTGTGTGGATCATGACTAATTTGTCCAGGATGCTCAAGAACGAAGAAACAAGATGAAGTGGTCTATCATTTTATTTATCTTTCTTGAGTATAGGAACCCCACACTATTAAGAGGGGATCACTGGGTCTCGCAAGAACCTTTCTCAAAACTCTAGGCAATTCGTCTTTCTCTATCTTCCTATTGTTGGTCTTCTCTTGTCCTATCGTCCTGTGGTTCTCGGACGCGCGGCGCCGGATGACCGACGTCCTCCGGAAATCCGAAGCCATCCAACAAATTCAAACCCTCGCACTTCCAGGTCCTCCGGTCGTCCGAGGACTGGACGTCCGGGTACGGTAGGAAATCCGTTGCCACTCAACAGATTCAAACTGTCGGACTTCCGACCATTTCCGGACGACCGTGCCCCGGACGGTTGAGTCCTTTCGGACATCCGTATGCTATTCACCCTATCACCAGATGTTGTGTTGACCTAATACTTTATGTATCTTCGGACGGCTGACGTCCTTCGGACTCCGTATGCCGATCACCTCTCCACCAAATATTGTGATAACCTGATATCTTCTGCATCTTCGGACGACCGACCATTGTCGGACGTCCGACCACTCGTGGCTGTCCGGACGACCGTAAACTACCGAATGTCAGGCAAGTGCACAACATAAGTGGCTCCAACGACCACTTTTCTACCACCACTATATATAGTCTTCTCCCACCTCGAGTGGGACTCGTCCAACACAGCTGAAACATTCCATGAACATCTTTCTCTCTCACTCCCATTTGCTTACACCAAATCTTAGATCCCAAGAGCATCTGTGAGTTCCCTTCGGTGTTGTTCCAATCAAAAGATAGATAGTCTCCCTCTCCTCCTCTCAACCCAAGCTATTTGTGATTTGAGCAAGTTTTGAGCAGTCCCCGTGATCTTGTTACTCTTGGAGGTTGGAGACTCCTAGGCGGTAGGAGTTCTTCGGAGAGGAATCAAACCTTTGTGATTTCCCCCGAAAAGTTTGTGAGGGTTTGGAGGCCACCTGAAAGGCTTACCACTAGTGGTTGAGAAACGTCTTCGTGGTGTTGTCTCAAGGAGAGAATAGGGTGAGCCTTCGTGGCGTGGGTGTGCCTTCGTGGTAACACCCACCTCTCTAAGTGGTGACGTGGCTTCCCTCCAAGGAAGTGAACATCGGCATACATCCTTGTCTCTCGGAGTTGCGGTTATCCCTAACCCTAACTTCCTACTTGTTACTAGTCTTTGATTACTTACTTGTGCTTTATTATATACTACCTGTTGTCGTGCTTGGTACACAAAGCCTAACCTTCACCCTTGCAATTGTTAGGCTCGTTTTCATATTCCGCATTATTTCCTAAAATTGCTAAGTAACCGTTAAAATTTGTAACTCGACCTATTCACCCCCCTCTAGATCCATCTTGATCCCTTTCATCTACACGTATCTACGAAGGTGTCTCTTGGGTTGGCGTGAATCGGGAATGGGATTTGTCACTTCGTACGACGGAGAGGTATCTGTAGGGCCCACTCTCCCAGTGAACTATGAGCTTGCAAGCAATGTGACTAAAAAGTTAGTCACGTGATCTTGTATTATAGAACGAGTAAAGAGACTTGTCGGTAATGAGATTGAACTAGGTATGGAGATACCGACGATCGAATCTCGGCAAGTAACATACCGATGGACAAAGGGGACAGTATACGGGATTGATTGAATCCTTGACATCGTGGTTCGACTGATAAAGATATTCATATAATATGTAGGATCTCATATGGGCATCCAATACCTTCTATTGGTTATTGGCCGGAGATTGTTTCAGGTCATGTCTGCATAGTTCTCAAACTCGTAGGGTGTGCACAATTAAAGTTCGGTGACATTTCGGTATAGTTGAGTTATGTATGTTGGGGACCGAAGGTTGCTCGGAGTCCCGGATGAGATCCCCGACGTCACGTGGAGTTCCACAATGGTCCGGAGACGAATATTGATATATAGGAAAAAGGTATACGGGTTCCGAAAAGGTTTCCGGAACTATCGGTAAAGTACCGGGAGTGACGAATGGGTTCCGGGGGTTCACTGGGAGAGGCAACCCACCCCGGGGGGCCACATAGGCCCAATAGGTGGCACACCAACCCCTCGTGGGCTAGACGGCCAACCCCTATGGGCCTATGCGCCGAAGTGTGAGGAGGGGAGGGAGTCTGAATTGGAGGAGGACTCCTCCCTAGAGCCTCCACCTCCCAATCAGAGGAGGACTCCTCCTCTTGGGCGCCACCCCTTCCCTCCCTCCTATATATAGTGGAAGAGAGAGGCAGACACACCATAAAAGGCCATGGCGTGCAGCCGCACCTGAATAGGTCATGGCGCAGTGATGACCCACAAGTATAGGGGATCAATCGTAGTCCTTTCGATAAGTAAGAGTGTCGAACCCAACAAGGAGCATGACTTATCCCATGTCCTTAGGAACAAAAGTAACTACTCACAAAGCATAATCATAATCATGATTAGAGGTGTAATGAGTAGCATCAAGGATCTGAACATAAACTCTTCCACCAAGTAATCCAACTAGCATCAACTACAAAGAGTAATCAACACTACTAGCAACCTTACAAGTAACAATCGGAGTCGCGAGACGGAGATTGGTTACAAGAGATGAACTAGGGTTTGGAGAGGAGATGGTGCTGATGAAGATGTTGATGGAGATGACTCCCCTCCGACGAGAGGAGTGTTGGTGATGACGATGACGACGATTTCCCCCTCCGAGAGGGAAGTTTCCCCGACAGGATTGTCCTGCCGGAGCTCTAGATTGGTTCTGCTCAAGTTCCGCCTCGTGGCGGCGGAGAATCCACGAAAAAGCTTCACCCTGATTTTTTCCTGGACGAAACCCTTCATATAGCAAAAGAGGGGGGCCAGTGGGCCGCCAGGGTACCCACAAGCCCTGTAGCCGCCGCCAGGGGGGTAGGTGGCGGCTACCAGGCTTGTGGGCCCCTGGTAGCTCCCCTCTGGCACTTCTTTCGCCGATTATTTTTATATATTCCCAAAAAATTCCACGTTGATTTTCAGGGCATTTGGAGTTGCGCAGAATAGAGGACTCAGACTTGCTCCTTTTCCAGTCCAGAATTCCAGCTGCCGGTACTCTCCCTCTTCAAATAAACCTTGCAAAATAAGAGAGAAAGGCATAAGTATAGTACCACAAAGTAATATAACAGCCCATAAAGCGATAAATATCAACATGAAAGCATGATGTAAAATGGACGTATCACGCAGCTCTCTCTGTTTCCCTCCTCTAGTTCGTTCCACTTCTAGATTGATTCGGTAGCACACCACGCAGCCCTCCCGAATCTTCCCGACCAACACCGCCGCCATGCCATCATGCTGACGGAGAACTCATCTGCTTCTCCACCATCAAGCTGGATCAAGGAGGTGGAGAATGTCATCGAGCTATACGTGTGATGAACGCACATGTGTCATCCATTCGGCACTAGATCGGTATGGGTCGTGATGGGATCGTGAGACAGATCATGATTGAATCGCGAAGACGTTCAACTACATCAACTGCGTTATATACGCTTCTGCTTAGCAATCTACAAGGGTATGTAGATGCACCCCCCTCTCGTAGACATTGATCTCCATAGATTGATCTTGGTGAGTGTAGGAATTTTTATTGTTTCCCATGCAACGTTCCCGAACAGTGGCATCATGAGCTAGGTCTATGCATAGATGACATCACGAGTAGAACACAAAGGAGTTTGTGGGCTTTGATATTCAGATTATTGCCCTCCTTAGTCTTTTCTTGATTCAGCGATATTGTGGGATGAAGCGACCCGGACCAACCTTACTTGTCTCCGTACAAGAGACCGGTTCCATCGACAGACATGCAACTATTGGGGAACGTCGCATGGGAAACAAAAATTTTCCTACGCGCACGAAGACCTATCATGGTGATGTCCATCTACGAGAGGGGATGAGTGATCTACTTACCCTTGTAGACCGTACAGCAGAAGCGTTAGAGAACGCGGTTGATGTAGTGGAACGTCCTCACGTCCCTCGATCCGCCCCGCGAACAATCCCGCAATCAGTCCCACGATCTAGTACCGAACGGACGGCACCTCCACGTTCAGCACACGTACAGCTCGACGATGATCTCGGCCTTCTTGATCCAGCAAGAGATACAGAGAGGTAGAAGAGTTCTCCGACAGCGTGACGGCGCTCCGGAGGTTGGTGATGACCTTGTCTCAGCAGGGCTCCGCCCGAGCTCCGCAGAAACGCGATCTAGAGGAAAAACCGTGGAGGTATGTGGTCGGGCACCCGTGAGAAAGTCGTCTCAAATCAGCCCTAATTGCTCCATATATATAGGAGGAGGGAGGGGGGCCTTGCCTTGGGGTCCAAGGACCCCCAAGGAGTCGGCCGAGCCAAGGGGGGGAGGGCTCCCCCCCCAAACCGAGTTGGACTTGGTTTGGTGGGAGGAGTCCCCCTTCCTTCCCACCTCCTTCCTTTTTTTTCTTTCCTCTTGATTTTTCTTCTCTTGGCGCATTGGGCACTTGTGGGCTGTCCCACCAGCCCACTAAGGGCTGGTGTGGCTCCCCCAATGCCTATGGGCTTCCCCGGGGTGGGTTGCCCCCCCGGTGAACTCCCGGAACCCATTCGTCATTCCCGGTAACTCCGAAAACCTTCCGGTAATCAAATGAGGTCATCCTATATATCAATCTTCGTTTCCGGACCATGTCGGAAACCCTCGTGACGTCCGTGATCTCATCCGGGACTCCGAACAACATTCGGTAACCAACCATATAACTCAAATACGCATAAAACAACGTCGAACCTTAAGTGTGCAGACCCTGCGGGTTCGAGAACTATGTAGACATGACCCGAGAGACTCCTCGGTCAATATCCAATAGCGGGACCTGGATGCCCATATTGGATCCTACATATCCTACGAAGATCTTATCGTTTGAACCTCAGTGCCAAGGATTCGTATAATCCCGTATGTCATTCCCTTTGTCCTTTGGTATGTTACTTGCCCGAGATTCGATCGTCAGTATCCGCATACCTATTTCAATCTCGTTTACCGGCAAGTCTCTTTACTCGTTCCGTAATACAAGATCCCGCAACTTACACTAAGTTACATTGCTTGCAAGGCTTGTGTGTGATGTTGCATTACCGAGTGGGCCCCGAGATACCTCTCCGTCACACGGAGTGACAAATCCCAGTCTTGATCCATACTAACTCAACTAACACCTTCGGAGATACCTGTAGAGCATGTTTATAGTCACCCAGTTACGTTGTGACGTTTGATACACACAAAGCATTCCTCCGGTGTCAGTGAGTTATATGATCTCATGGTCATAGGAATAAATACTTGACACGCAGAAAACAGTAGCAACAAAATGACACGATCAACATGCTACGTCTATTAGTTTGGGTCTAGTCCATCACGTGATTCTCCCAATGACGTGATCCAGTTATCAAGCAACAACACCTTGTTCATAATCAGAAGACACTGACTATCATTGATCAACTGGCTAGCCAACTAGAGGCATGCTAGGGACGGTGTTTTGTCTATGTATCCACACATGTAAATGAGTCTTCATTCAATACAATTATAGCATGGATAATAAACTATTATCTTGATACAGGAATTATAATAATAACTATACATTTATTATTGCCTCTAGGGCATAATTCCAACAGTCTCCCACTTGCACTAGAGTCAATAATCTAGCCCTCACATCACCATGTGAATTACATTGTAATAAATCTAACACCCATACAGTTCTGGTGGCGATCATGTTTTGGCCGTGGAAGAGGTTTAGTCAGCGGGTCTGCTACATTCAGATCCGTGTGCACTTTGCATATATTTACGTCCTCCTCCTCGACGTAGTCGCGGATGAGGTTGAAGCGTCGTTTGATGTGTCTGGTCTTCTTGTGAAACCTTGGTTCCTTTGCTAAGGCAATGGCACCAGTGTTGTCACAGAACAAGGTTATTGGATCCAGTGCACTTGGCACCACTCCAAGATCCGTCATGAATTGCTTCATCCAGACACCCTCCTTAGCCGCCTCCGAGGCAGCCATGTACTCCGCTTCACATGTAGAATCTGCTACGACGCTTTGCTTGGAATTGCACCAGCTTACTGCACCCCCATTAAGAATAAATACGTATCCGGTTTGCGACCTAGAGTCGTCCGGATCTGTGTCAAAGCTTGCATCCACGTAACCTTTTACGGCGAGCTCTTCGTCACCTCCATACACGAGAAACATCTCCTTAGTCCTTTTCAGGTACTTCAGGATATTCTTGACCGCTGTCCAGTGATCCACTCCTGGATTACTCTGGAACCTTCCTGCCATACTTATGGCTAGGCTAACATCGGGTCTAGTGCACAACATTGCATACATGATAGAACCTATGGCTGAAGCATAGGGGACGGAGCGCATATGCTCTCTATCTTCATCAGTTGCTGGGCACTGAGTCTTACTCAATCTCGTACCTTGTAACACTGGCAAGAACCCTTTCTTGGACTGTTCCATTTTGAACCTCTTCAAAACTTTATCAAGGTATGTGCTTTGTGAAAGTCCTATCAGGCGTTTTGATCTATCCCTATAGATCTTAATGCCTAGAATGTAAGCAGCTTCTCCTAGGTCCTTCATAGAGAAACTTTTATTCAAGTAACCTTTTATGCTCTCCAAAAGCTCTACGTTGTTTCCAATCAGTAATATGTCATCCACATATAATATTAGAAATGCCACAGAGCTCCCACTCACTTTCTTGTAAATACAAGATTCTCCAACCACTTGTATAAACCCAAATGCTTTGATCACCTCATCAAAGCGTTTGTTTCAACTCCGAGATGCTTGCACCAGTCGATAAATGGATCGCTGGAGCTTGCACACCTTGTAAGCATTTTTAGGATCGACAAAACCTTCGGGTTGCATCATATACAACTCTTCCTTAAGGAAACAGTTAAGGAACGCCGTTTTGATATCCATCTGCCAAATTTCATAATCGAAAAATGCAGCTATTGCTAACATGATTCTGACGGACTTAAGCATTGCTACGGGAGAGAAAGTCTCATCGTAGTCAATTCCTGGAACTTGTGAAAAACCCTTTGCCACAAGTCGAGCTTTATAAACGGTCACATTACCGTCAGCGTCCGTCTTCTTCTTAAAGATCCATTTGTTCTGAATAGCCTTGCGGCCCTCAGGTAGTATCTCCAAAGTCCACACTTTGTTCTCATACATGGATCCTATCTCGGATTTCATGGCTTCTAGCCATTTGTTGGAATCTGGGCCCACCATTTCTTCTTCATAATTTGCAGGTTCATTGTTGTCTAACAACATGATTGATAAGACGGGATTACCGTACCACTCTGGAGCAGCGCGTGATCTCGTCGACCTGCGTGGTTCAACAGAAACTTGAACTGGAGTTTCATGATCATCATCATTAACTTCCTCCTCAACCGGCGTTGCAATGACAGAGGTTTCCCCTTGCCCTGCGCCACCATCCAGAGGGATGAGGTTCGACAACCTCGTCAAGTTCTATCTTCCTCCCACTCAATTCTCTCGAGAGAAACTCCTTCTCGAGAAAAGCTCCGTTTTTAGCAACAAACACTTTGCCCTCGGATTTGAGATAGAAGGTGTACCCAACTGTCTCTTTTGGGTAACCTATGAAGATGCACTTTTCCGCTTTGGGTTCCAGCTTTTCAGGCTGAAGCTTTTTGACATAAGCATCACATCCCCAAACTTTAAGAAACGACAACTTTGGCCTTTTGCCATACCACACTTCGTATGGTGTCGTCTCAACGGATTTTGATGGTGCCCTATTTAAAGTGAATGCAGCTGTTTCTAATGCATAACCCCAAAATGATAACGGCAAATCAGTAAGAGACATCATAGATCGCACCATCTCTAAAAAAGTACGATTACGACGTTCGGACACACCATTACGCTGTGGTGTTCCAGGCGGTGTTAACTGCGAAACAATTCCACATTGTCTTAAGTGAGCACCAAACTCGAAACTCAGATATTCACCCCCACGATCAGACCGTAGGAACTTGATCTTCTTGTTACGATGATTTTCCACTTCACTCTGAAATTGCTTGAACTTTTCAAATGTTTCAGACTTGTGCTTCATCAAGTAGACATAACCATATCTACTTAAATCGTCAGTGAAGGTGAGAAAATAACGATATCCGCCGCGTGCCTCTATGCTCATTGGACCACACACATCTGTATGTATGATTTCCAACAAGTCACTTGCACGCTCCATTGTTCCGGAGAACGGAGTCTTAGTCATCTTGCCCATGAGGCATGGTTCGCACGTGTCAAGTGAATCAAAGTCAAGTGACTCCAAAAGTCCATCAGCATGGAGTTTCTTCATGCGCTTTACACCAATATGACCCAAACGGCAGTGCCACAAAAATATGGTGCTATCATTGTTTACTCTAACTCTTTTGGTCTCGATGTTATGTATATGCGTATCGCTATCAAGATTCAATATGAACAATCCTCTCACATTCGGTGCATGACCATAAAAGATGTTACTCATAGAAATTGAACAACCATTATTCTCAGACTTAAAAGAGTAACCGTCTCGCAATAAACAAGATCCAGATATAATGTTCATGCTCAACGCAGGCACTAAATAACAATGATTTAAGTTCATCACTAATCCCGATGGTAGCTGAAGTGACACTGTGCCGACGGCGATTGCATCAACCTTGGAACCGTTTCCTACGCGCATCGTCACTTCGTCTTTCGCCAGCCTTCGTCTATTCCGCAGTTCCTGCTTCGAGTTGCAAATGTGAGCAACAGAACCGGTATCAAATACCCAGGCACTACTACGAGAGCCGGTTAAGTACACATCAATAACATGTATATCAAATATACCTGATTTTTCTTTGCCCGCCTTCTTATCTGCCAGATACTTGGGGCAATTGCGCTTCCAGTGACCCATACCCTTGCAATGGAAGCACTCTGTTTCAGGCTTAGGTCCAGCCTTGGGTTTCTTCGGCGGATTCGCAACAGGCTTGCCGCTCTTCTTCGAATTTCCCTTCTTGCCTTTGCCGTTTCTCTTGAAACTAGTGGTCTTTCTCACCATCAACACTTGATGCTCTTTGCGGAGTTCAGACTCTGCGACTTTCAGCATCGCAAACAACTCGCCGGGAGACTTGTTCATCCCTTGCATGTTGTAGTTCAACACAAAGCCTTTATAGCTTGGCGGCAGTGATTGCAGTATTCTGTCAGTGATAGCCTCTTGCGGGAGTTCAATCCCCAGCTCAGCTAGACGGTTTGAGTACCCAGACATTTTGAGCACATGTTCACTGACAGACGAGTTTTCCTCCATCTTGCAAGCATAGAATTTATCGGAGGTCTCATACCTCTCGATCCGGGTGTTCTTCTGAAAGATAAACTTCAACTCCTGGAACATCTCAAATGCTCCATGACGCTCAAAGCGACGTTGAAGTCCCGGTTCTAAGCCATACAAGACTGCACATTGAACTATTGAGTAGTCCTCCTTACGCGCTAACCAAGCGTTCTTAACATCCTGATCAGCCGTAGCGGGTGGTTCATCTCCTAGCGCAGCATTAAGGACATAATCCTTCTTCCCAGCTTGTAAGATTAGCTTAAGATTACGAGCCCAGTCTACAAAGTTGCTTCCATCATCTTTCAATTTAGCTTTCTCTAGGAACGTATTAAAATTCAGGATGACACTCGCGTGAGCCATGATCTACAACACAAATATATTCAAAGTGGACTTAGACTATGTTCAAGATAATTAGAGTTCAACTTAATCAAATTATATGCTAAACTCCCACTCAAAAAGTACATCTCTCTAGTCATTTGAGTGGTTTATGATCCACTTACACTATCCCAAGTCCGATCATCACGTGAGTTGAGTATAGTTTCAGTGGTAAGCATCCCTATGCTAATCATATCAACTATATGATTCATGATCGACCTTTCGATCTCATGTGTTCCGAGGCCATGTCTGCACATGCTAGGCTCGTCAAGCTTAACCCGAGTGTTCTGCGTGCGCAACTGTTTTGCACCCGTTGTATGTGAAAGTTGAGTCTATCACACCCGATCATCACGTGGTGTCTCGAAACGACGAACTGTAGCAACGGTGCACAGTCGGGGAGAACACAATTTCGTCTTGAAATTTTAGTGAGAGATCACCTCATAATGCTACCGTCGTACTAAGCAAAATAAGGTGCATAAAAGGATTAACATCACATGCAATTCATAAGTGACATGATATGGCCATCATCACGTGCTTCTTGATCTCCATCACCAAAGCACCGGCACGATCTTCTTGTCACCGGCGCCACACCATGATCATCCATCAACGTGTTGCCATTGGGGTTGTCGTGCTACTTATGCTATTACTACCAAAGCTACATCCTAGCAAAATAGTAAACGCATCTGCAAGCACAAACGTTAGTATAAAGACAACCCTATGGCTCCTGCCGGTTGCCGTACCATCGACGTGCAAGTCGATATTTCTATTACAACATGATCATCTCATACATCCAATATATCACATCACATCGTTGGCCATATCACATCACAATCATACCCTGCAAAAACAAGTTAGACGTCCTCTAATTTTGTTGTTGCATGTTTTACGTGGTGACCAAGGGTATCTAGTAGGATCGCATCTTACTTACGCAAACACCACAACGGAGATATATGAGTTGCTATTTAACCTCATCCAAGGACCTCCTCGGTCAAATCCGATTCAACTAAAGTTGGAGAAACCGTCACTTGCCAGTCATCTTTGAGCAAAGGGGGTTACTCGTAACGATGAAACCAGTCTCTCGTAAGCGTACGAGTAATGTCGGTCCAAGCCGCTTCAATCCAACAATACCGCGGAATCAAGAAAGGACTAAGGAGGGCAGCAAAGCGCACATCACCGCCCACAAAAAATTTTGTGTTCTACTCGAGAAGACATCTACGCATGAACCTAGCTCATGATGCCACTGTTGGGGAACGTCGCATGGGAAACAAAAATTTTCCTACGCGCACGAAGACCTATCATGGTGATGTCCATCTACGAGAGGGGATGAGTGATCTACGTACCCTTGTAGACCGTACAGCAGAAGCGTTAGAGAACGCGGTTGATGTAGTGGAACTTCCTCACGTCCCTCGATGCGCCCCGCGAACAATCCCGCGATCAGTCCCACGATCTAGTACCGAACGGACGGCACCTCCGCGTTCAGCACACGTACAGCTCGACGATGATCTCGGCCTTCTTGATCCAGCAAGAGAGACGGAGAGGTAGAAGAGTTCTCCGGCAGCGTGACGGCGCTCCGGAGGTTGGTGATGACCTTGTCTCAGCAGGGCTCCGCCCGAGCTCCGCAGAAACGCGATCTAGAGGAAAAACCGTGGAGGTATGTGGTCGGGCAGCCGTGAGAAAGTCGTCTCAAATCAGCCCTAATTGCTCCATATATATAGGAGGAGGGAGGGGGGGGCCTTGCCTTGGGGTCCAAGGACCCCCAAGGAGTCGGCCGAGCCAAGGGGGGGAGGACTCCCCCCCAAACCGAGTTGGACTTGGTTTGGTGGGAGGAGTCCCCCTTCCTTCCCACCTCCTTCCTTTTTTTTCTTTCCTCTTGATTTTTCTTCTCTTGGCGCATTGGGAACTTGTGGGCTGTCCCACCAGCCCACTAAGGGCTGGTGTGGCTCCCCCAATGCCTATGGGCTTCCCCGGGGTGGGTTGCCCCCCCGGTGAACTCCCGGAACCCATTCGTCATTCCCGGTAACTCCGAAAACCTTCCGGTAATCAAATGAGGTCATCCTATATATCAATCTTCGTTTCCGGACCATTCCGGAAACCCTCGTGACGTCCGTGATCTCATCCGGGACTCTGAACAACATTCGGTAACCAACCATATGACTCAAATACGCATAAAACAACGTCGAACCTTAAGTGTGCAGACCCTGCGGGTTCGAGAACTATGTAGACATGACCCGAGAGACTCCTCGGTCAATATCCAATAGTGGGACCTGGATGCCCATATTGGATCCTACATATCCTACGAAGATCTTATCGTTTGAACCTCAGTGCCAAGGATTCGTATAATCCCGTATGTCATTCCCTTTGTCCTTTGGTATGTTACTTGCCCGAGATTCGATCGTCAGTATCCGCATACCTATTTCAATCTCGTTTACCGGCAAGTCTCTTTACTCGTTCCGTAATACAAGATCCCGCAACTTACACTAAGTTACATTGCTTGCAAGGCTTGTGTGTGATGTTGCATTACCGAGTGGGCCCCGAGATACCTCTCCGTCACACGGAGTGACAAATCCCAGTCTTGATCCATACTAACTCAACTAACACCTTCGGAGATACCTGTAGAGCATGTTTATAGTCACCCAGTTACGTTGTGACGTTTGATACACACAAAGCATTCCTCCGGTGTCAGTGAGTTATATGATCTCATGGTCATAGGAATAAATACTTGACACGCAGAAAACAGTAGCAACGAAATGACACGATCAACATGCTACGTCTATTAGTTTGGGTCTAGTCCATCACGTGATTCTCCCAATGACGTGATCCAGTTATCAAGCAACAACACCTTGTTCATAATCAGAAGACACTGACTATCATTGATCAACTGGCTAGCCAACTAGAGGCATGCTAGGGACGGTGTTTTGTCTATGTATCCACACATGTAAATGAGTCTTCATTCAATACAATTATAGCATGGATAATAAACTATTATCTTGATACAGGAATTATAATAATAACTATACATTTATTATTGCCTCTAGGGCATAATTCCAACAACAACTTGTTGCATAAAGATGTCTGGCGGGTGTGTGTCTCTCCTACTTTAGTTGAATCATATTCAACAAAGGCGATCCTTGGAGAAGGTTAAATAGCAAATTGTGTACCATCGTTGTGGTTTTTGCGTAGGTAAGAAGCGTTCTTGCTAGAAACCCATAGCAGCCACGTAAAACATGCAACAACAAATTAGAGGACGTCTAACTTGTTTTTGCAGGGTATGTTGTGATATGATATGGCCAAAGACATGATGATATATATTTTATGTATGAGATGATCATGTTCTAATAGTTAATATCGACTTGCATGTGGATGCTGCGACATCCGACATGAGCCATAGGGTTGTCTTTAATTATTGTATGACATGCGTGTAAATCATTAAGCGTCATGTAATGCTTTACTTTATAACTAAACGGTAGCAATAGTAGTACAAGCATGGTTGGTGCGACAACCTCGATGGCATCACAATGATGGAGATCATGGTGTGGCGCCGGTGACGATGGAGATCATGTCGGTGCTTTGGAGATGGAGATCAAAAGCACAAGATCATGGCCATATCGTGTCACTTATGATTTGCATGTGATGTTAATCCTTTTATGCGCCTTCTTTTGCTTAGGACGACGGTGGCATTATAAGGTGATCCATCACTAAAATTTCAAGATAAAATTGTGTTCTCCCCGAGTGTGCACCGTTGCGAAAGTTCGTCTTTTTGAGACACCACGTGATGATCGGGTGTGATAGACTCTACGTTCACATACAATGGGTGCAAGATAGTTTTGCACACGCGGAACACTCGGCTTAAACTTGACGAGCCTAGCATGTACATACATGGCCTCGGGACACAGGAGACCGAAAGGTCGAACATGAGTCATATAGTAGATATGATCAACATGGAGATGTTCACCATTGAAGCCACCTCATCTCACGTGATGATCTGACATGGGTTGGTGAATTTGGATCATGTACCATTCGAATGACCAGAGGGATGTCAATTTGAGTGGGAGTTCTTAAGTAATATGATTAATTGAACTCATTATCATGTACATAGTCAAAAATGTCTTTGCAAATTATGTTGTAGATGATTAGCTTGCGCAGTAGCTCCCCTGTTTTTGATATGCTCCTAGAGAACACTAAGTTGAAAGATGATAGTAGCAATTATGTGCATTGGGTCCGTAAACGGAGGATTGTCTTCATTGTTGCACAGAAGGCTTATGTCCTTAATGCACCACTCAGTGTGCTACCCCAAGCATCGTCTGTGGATGTTGCGAACATCTGACATACACATCTTGATGACTACATGATATTTAAGTGCATCATGCTTTATGGCTTAGAATTGAGACACCCAAACATTTTGAACATCGTGGAACATATGAGATGTTCCAAGATCTGAAATTAGGATTTCAGGCTCATGCCCGTGTTGAGAGGTATGAGACCTCCGACAAGATTCTTTGCATGCAAAGTAAAGGAGAAAAGCTCAATCATTGAGCATGTGCTGAGATTGTCTGAGTGCTACAATTGCTTGAATCGAGTGGGAGTTGATCTTCCAGATGATATAGTGATTGACATAGTTCTCCAAAGTCACTGCCACCAAGCTACTGAGCTTCATGATGAACTATAGCATACCAGGGATAAACAAGATGATCCCTGAGCTGTTTTTGATGTTTGACACCACAAAGGTAGAAATCGCGTAGGAGCATCAAGTGTTGATGGTTGGTAAAACCACTAGTTTGAAGAAGGGAAAGGTAAAGAAGGGAAACTTAGATAATGACAAGTTAGTTGTCATTTGAATGAAGAAACCCAAAGGTTAAACCCAAACCCGAGACTAAGTGCTTCTATGATGAGGGTAACGATCACTGAGGAGGAACTGCCCTAGACACTTGGTAGATAAGAAGGCTGGCAATGTCAACAGAAGTATATTAGATATACGTGTTATTGATGTGTACTTTACTAGTACTCCTAGTAGCACATGGGTATTAGATACCGGATCTATTGCTGAATGTTAGTAACTTGAAATAAAAGCTACGGAATAGACACACACTAGCTAAAGGCAAGGTGACGATGTGTGTTGGAAGTGTTTCCAAGGTTGATGTGATCACCATCGCACGCTCCCTCTACCTTCAGGATTAGTGTTAAACCTAAATGTTGTTTGGTGTTTGCGTTGACCATGAACATGATTGGATTTCATTTATTGCAATAAGATTATTCATTTAAAGAGAATAATGGTTACTCTGTTTACTTGAATAATACCTTCAACGGTCATGCACCTAATATGAATGGTTTACTGAATCTCGATCGTAGTGATACACATGTTCATAATATTGATGCCAAAAGATACAAAGTAGCAATGATAGTACCACTTACTTGTGGCACTGCCGCTTAAGTCATATTGGTATAAAACGTTGAAGAAGCTCCATGCTGATGGATCTTTGGACTCACTCGTTTTCGAATCGTTTGAGACATGCGAACCATGCCTATTGGTGTAAACGCGTGAAGAAACTCCATGCAGATGGGTCTTTTGGACTCACTTGATTTTGAATCACTTCAGACATGCAAATCATGCCATATGGGCAAGATGACTGAAGGCGTCGTTTTTCTAGTGAGATGGAATGAGCAAGTGACTTGTTGGAAATAATATATTTTGATGTATGCAGTCCAATGAGTGCTGAGGCACGCAGTGGATATCGTTATGCTCTTACTTCACTGATGATTTGAGTAGATAGATGTGTATTTGCTTGATGAATCACAAATCTGAAATATTGAAAAGTTCAAGCAATTTCAGAGTGAAGTTGAAGATCATCGTGAAAAGAGGATAATATGTCTACAATGTGATCGTGGAGGTAAATATATATTTGAGTTGCGAGTTTGGTATACACTTAAGACAATATGGAAATTGTTTCACAACTCATGCCATGTGGAACACCATAGTGTGATGGTGTGTCCGAACGTCATAGTCGCACCCTATTGGATATGGTGCATACTATGATGTCTCTCGCGCCCTATTGGATATGGTGCATACTGATAACCCACAAGTATAGGGGATCGCAACAGTTTTCGAGGGCAGAGTATTCAACCCAAATTTATTGATTCGACACAAGGGGAAGCCAAAGAATATTCTCAAGTATTAGTAGTTGAGTTGTCAATTCAACCACACCTGAAAGATTTAGTATCTACAGCAAAGTATCAGTAGCAAGGTAGTATGATAGCAGCAGTAGCAACAGTAACTAGTAGCAGCAAAGTGACAGTAGTAGCAGCAAAGTAACAGCAGTAGCAACAGAGTAACAGTACCAGCAGTGATAGCAGTAGCGACAGAGTAACGTAGAAAGGACCAGTATGAAAAACTCGTAGGCAATGGATCGGTGATGGATGATTATGCCAGATGGTATTCATCATGCAACAGTTATAACACGGAGAGATATGTAACTAGCTCCAGTTCGTCAATGTAATGTAGGCATGTATTCCGTATGTAGTCATACGTGCTTAGGGAAAAGAACTTGCATGACATCTATTGTCCATCCCTCCCGTGGCAACGTGGTCCTAATGGAAACTACAGGATATTAAGGTTCTCCTTTTAGTAAAGAACCGGACCAACGCATTAACACTTAGTGAATACATGAACTCCTCATACTATGGGCATCTCCCGGAGTGGTTCCGGCTATTGTCACTCCGGGGTTGCCGGGTCATAACACATAGTAGGTGACTACAACTTGCAAGATAGGATCAAGAACACACATATATTGGCGACAACATAATAGGTTCAGACCTGAAATCATGGCACTCGGGCCCTAGTGACAAGCATTAAGCATGGCAAAGTAGTAGCAACATCAATCTCAGAACATAGTGGATACTAGGGATCAATCCCCGTCAAAACTAACTCGATTACATGATAGATCTCATCCAACCCATCACCGTCCAGCAAGCCTACAATGAGATTACTCACGAACGGTGAAGAGCATCATGGAATTGGCGATGAACGAAGGTTGGTGATGACAATGGCGACGATCTCCCCTCTCCGGAGCCCAGAATGGACTCCAGATCTACCCTCCAGAGGAAGAACAGGAGGTGGCGGCGCCTCCGTATTGTAAAACGCGATGAACTCTTCTCCCTGTTTTTTTCCGGACGAAAGGGACTAAATAGAGCTGAGATTGGAGGCGGTGGAGCAACATGGGCCCCACAAGCCTGCCAGGCGCGGCCAGGGGCGGGCGCCTGGTGGGCTTGTGGGCTCTCAGCTCCACCCCTTCGGTTGATTCTTGCGCCGGTATTTTTTTATATATTCCACAAAAAATTTCGTAAATTTCCGGGTCATTCCGAGAACTTTTATTTCCGCGCAAAAACAACACCATGGTGATTCTGCTGAAAACAGTGTTAGTCCGGGTTAGTTCCATTCAAATCATGCAAATTAGAGTCCAAAACAAGGGCAAAAGAGTTCAGAAAAGTAGATACGATGGAGACGTATCAACTCCCCCAAGCTTAAAGCCTTGCTTGTCCTCAAGCAATTCAGTTGACAAACTGAAAGAGACAAAAGAAAAACTTTTACGAACTCCGTTTGATCTTGTTGTTGCAACTATGTCTAACTCATATCCATAATTTCAGCAGGATCACAAGCTAACCACATAAGCAGATGACATCTAGGTCTCACGGTAAACTCATATCAATGGCACAACCAACTAGCGAGCAATAATAATAAGTTTCAAACGTCAACACTTCAATCAAGACAATCATGAAGCAGTACGAACAGATGGTATCTCGCTACCTCTTTCTGAGACCGCAAAACATAAATGCAGAGCACCTTCAAAGACCAAGGGCTGACTAAACATTGTAATTCATGGCAAAGAAGATCCAGTCACAGTCATACTCAATCACAGTTAAAAGCAAAGCATAAAAATGACAGAGGTGCTCTCTAATTGGTGCTTTTATAAGAAGAGGATAACTCAGCAGGAACATAAATAGAGAGGCCCTTCGCAGAGGGCAGCATTGATTTGCACAGGTGCGAGAGCTCAAGCTTTGAAAACACAGATAATAATTTTGGGTGGCATACTTTCATTGTCAACGCAATGACTAAGAGTTTTCACCATCTTCCACGGTACACATGCTATAGGCGGTTCCCAAACAGAAAAGTAAAGTTTTGACTCCCCCACCACCGATCAATCACACTCCATGACTAGCCGAATACTCGGGTGCCGTCCATACCAACATCAATCCAGGGGGAGTTTTGTTTGCAATTATCTTTTCGATTTGAGCATGGAACTGGGCATTCCAATTACCATCCCCTTTCTCGTGAATGATAGTGAATAAACACATATCGAGGATAACACACCTAGCATGGAAGATACTGATAGCCCCCTGTCACCACATGAGCGGTTTGGGCATGCAAAACAGATTATTTCTTGAAGGTTTAGAGGGTGGCACATGCAAATTTACTTGGAACGACAGGTAGATACCACATATAGGTAGGTATGGTGGACTCATAAGGAACAACTTTGGGTTTATGGAAGTGGATGCACAAGCAGTATTCCCGCTTAGTACAAGTGAAGGCTAGCAAAAGACTGGGAAGCGACCAACTAGAGAGCGACAACAGTCATCAAAATGCATTGAGATTAACCAACATTGAGTGCAAGTATGAGTAGGACATAAATCACCATGAACATGAATATCATAGAGGCTATGTTGATTTTGTTTCAACTACATGCATAAACATGCGCCAAGTCAAGACACTTGAATCATTCAAAGGAGGATACCATCCTATCATACTACATCACAGTCATCTCAAAATTCATGTTGGCATCCAAGGCAAACCATTATAAGCTCCCAGCTAATTAAGCATGGCATCAGAAACTATGATCTCTAAGTTGTCATTGCAAACATGTTTCTCTCACAACAAAGCTGAATCAGGAACGATGAGCTAGTCATATTTACAAAAACTAAATAGATCGAGTTCATACCAGCTTTTCCAGGCTCAGTCACTTCATCATATATCGTCATTATTGCCTTTCACTTGCACGACCGAATGATGTGAACAATAATAAGAGTTCTCGTGCATTGGACTAAGCTGGAATCTGCAAGCAAACACAAAGGAGAAGACAAAGTAATATGTCTCTTTGACAGATAAACAGATATGCATGCGAGAGCCACTAAGCATTGTAACCATGGTCTTCTACCTTGACCCAAAGAAAAAGAAAACTATTTACACGGGAAAGCTCCCAACAAGCGAAAGAAGAATGAGAAATCTTTTTTGGGTTTTCTCAAACTAGACAAACACACAAGAAGAAAGCGAGAAAAAGAAAATAAACTAGCATGGATGATACAGTGGCAAAGTGTGAACACCGACTATCAAAGTGAAAGAGTAAGCAAGAATATAAAGTCGGTGAGAAACACGTACTCCCCCAAGCTTAGGCTTTTGGCCTAAGTTGGTCTACTCCCAAGGATGGTCCGGGCGGTACCCAAAATCATAATGGGGGTTATACAGGAGCGTTGCAGCCACTGCCTGAATAGCTGCCTCACGGAGACGAGCAGCCTTTGCCTCCCTCTCATACTCCTCGCCTCTCCTCTGGTTATGTACTATCTCCGTTTTACCTGAAAGTCAAAGAAGGCGGGAGCAGGAAGGATAATATGGAAAACACGCTCCCGGTTAAATATTAAATGGTATAGGAGGGATTCATCATCCCTCTCAAGGAACTGATAGCGTGTCAAAGCAGCGCGATCAAGGAAAGCTGTATGGAGCGGGGAATCTCCTTCGCGGATGGGTACTCCAAGAAAATTTGCTATGCGCGTGGCAAATATCCCACCAAAGAAATCCCCTTCATTAGCATTATTATTCAGCCTCCTTGCTATTATAGCTCCCATGTTGAAACTTCTATCACCCGTTACTGCGCTCTTAAGAATACTAAGGTCGGGTGCGAAGAGGTGACAGTGCTCAATCTTGCCATTAATGCATCTACCTATGAAGAGGGCAAAGTAATGCAAGGCAGGAAAATGAATGCTCCCCATGGTAGCCTGTGTAATATATCTAGTTTCTCCGACAGTTATACTAGAGAAAAAATCTCTAACCGAAGATTTAGGAGGATCATTGAGACTACCCCAAATAGGTATCTTGCAAATTCTATTGAAATCCTCTAAATCCATGGTATACGATTTCTCATAGAGATCAAACAGTACGGATGTGTCACGGCCAGCTGAAAATTTGAATCTACGAACAAAAGAGGCAGTGAGAGTAACATACTGTTCACATTTATCGGAGATGAATTCTTCGAGTCCGACGTTGTGAACAAGTGTATCAAACTCGTCTTTGAAACCTGCCTCAATCATGAATTCATCAGAAGGCCATTCACATGGTTGTACCTGTGCGTTTCTTGGTTGGTAAGGATCGGGCTCCCGAATTGTGAGATGGGGACCCCTCTTGCTTGAGGAACCACCCTGATAGTTTCTCCTGAACATCTTCCTTTTCTGAAATTTTCAGTGACTCAAAGGAAAAGTGAACAAGGCTCAACTAAACTCGTAGCAACTACTCCAACAAGTGCCTAGGGGCCATATCACACATCAAAACTACTTGGGACCAGCTGAAATTAGCATGCAAAGCTCAAGAACAGGGTCACCAAGGCAGCAAAAATACGCGATGAACTAGGCACTAGAGCAAAAACTAATTGGACCAATGGAGGAGTCACTTACCAAGGAGCAATTTCCCCAAAACAGTTTGGTGAATTGTGCTTTGTACAAGGAGATCGAAAATCCCAGCAAGAAGAGCAAGAACATGGGTTTGAGCCGCGAAACGATTTTTTCTGGAGGTAGGAGAAGCACATGGGAGCTAGAATAAGTGTAGGGGGTGCACGTGGGCCCCACAAGCCTGGTAGGCGCAGCCAGGGGCGGTGCCCGCGCCTCCAGGGCTTGTGGCCCACTGGTGCGGCCCCCTGACTAGCTCTCCCTCTCAGTATTTTTCATAAATTCCAGAAAAAATCATACTTGATTGTCACAGCATTAGGAGAACTTTTATTTTTGGGGTACTTTTCTACGGGACGCTAAAACAGAAAATAGGGAAAACTAAACTAAATCTATCATTTTTCTTCTAAGCAACCGAAGGTGAAAGCTTGGAAAAGAGGTTTGTGACTCCTCGATTCATCCTTCTCATGGTCATCGAAAGAAATCCGTCAATGAGGTTGATCAAGTCTCCTTGACAAACTTTTTGGAATCGCAAAAGAGAACGGAGAATTTTCGAATAGTCACTAGGTTACCTCAATGGGGATGTGCATATCCCCAACAATCAAATCATACTTCATCTTGACAGTAGGTATAGGGCATTCAAAGCTCCCAATAAGAATCGATGAAGTTTTTTCAATAGCATTGATGCAATGTACTCAATATCGTTTCTTCGGAAAGTGCACCGTATGCTCATTACTGTTGACATGGAAAGTGACATTGCCTTTGTTGCAATCTATAACAGCCCCTGCAGTGTTTAAAAAGGGTCTTCCAAGGATGACCGCCATGGCATCATCCTCGGGAATATCCAGGATAACAAAGTCCATTAAGATAGTAACGTTAGCAACCACAATAGGCACATCCTCGCAGATGCCGATAGGGAAAGTAGTTGATTTGTCGGCCATTTGCAGAGGGATTTCAGTGGGTGTCAACTTATCCAGTTCAAGCCTACGATAAAGAGAGAGAGGCATAACACTAACACCGTCTCCAAGGTCGCATAAAGCAGTTCTAACGTAGTTGCCTTTAATGGAGAAAGGTATAGTGGGCACTCCGGGATCACCTAGTTTCTTAGGAGTTCCACCCTTGAAGGTATAATTAGTGAGCATGGTGGAAATCTCAACCTCAGGTATCCTCCTCTTATTAGTCACAATATCCTTCATGTACTTAGCATACAGAGACATTTTGAGCATATCTGTCAAACACATTTGCAGAAAGACAAGTCTAATCATTTCAACAAATCGCTCAAAATTCTCATCATCCTTTTTCTTGGATGGTTTGGGAGGAAAGAGCATGGGTTTTTGGACCCATGGTTCCCTTTGTTTACCATGCTTCCTAGCAGCAAAGTCATTCTTATCGTATCTCCCATTCTTAGGCTGTGGGTTATCAAGATCAACAGGTTCAATCTCCACATCCTTATAATTGCTAGGTTGAGCATCTACATGAACATCACTATCGATATTATCATTAGGCTCATGTTCATCACCAGATTGTGTTTTAGCATCAGAAACAGAGGCATCGTTTGGACTCTTGGGTGTAGCAGCAACAGGGTTGCTAGCGTGCAAGTTCCTATCATCTTTCTTCTTCTTCCTACTATGACTAGGTGCATCAGTGCTAACTCCTTGAGAATCTTGTTCAATTCTCTTAGGATGACCCTCAGGATACAAAGGTTCCTGGGTCATTCTACCGCCTCTAGTGATGACTCTAACAGAATTGTCATTCAACTCATTGAGCAAGTCATTTTGAGCCTTAAGTACTTGTTCTACCTCAGTAGTAACCATAGAGGCATGCTTACTCAGAAGCTTAAGATCATTGACACTTCTATCCACACAAGCACTTAAATGACTAAGCATACGAGCATTCTGTTCCAATTTTCTGCTAACATAATCATTGAAACTCTGTTGTTTGGCGACAAAGTTATCAAATTCATCCAGGCATAGGCTAGCAGGTTTATCAAAAGGAATATCACTCTCATTGAATATACGTAGAGAATTTACCTCTACTACCTGTATCGGGTTATCAAGACCATGGATCTCTTCGATAGGTGGTAGATTTTTGACATCCTCAGATTTAATGCCTTTCTCTTTCATAGATTTCTTAGCTTCTTGCATATCTTCAGGACTGAGGAATAGAATACCTCTTTTCTTCGGAGTTGGCTTAGGAGGTGGTTCGGGAATAGTCCAAGCATTCTCATTGCACAAGATATTATTCAATAGGATCTCATCTTGTTCTACAGTTTGTTCCCTAAAAACACAACCAACACAACTATCTAGGTGGTCTCTAGAAGCATCGGTAAGTCCATTATAGAAGATATCAAGTATTTCATTCTTCTCAAGAGGGTGATCAGGCAAAGCATTTAGTAGCTGGACGAGCCTCCCCCAAGCTTGTGGGAGACTCTCTTCTTTCAACTTGCGCAAAGTTGTATATTTCCTGCAAGGTAGCTTACTTCTTATGGGCGTGGAAATATTTCTTAGAGAAGTAGTAGATCATATCCTGGGGGCTACGCACACAACCAGGAGCAAGAGAAGTGAACCAAGTCTTAGCATCATCCTTTAGCAAGAAAGGAAACAACTTGAGGATATAGTAGTGGCGGATCTTTTCCTCACTAGTGAATAGGGTGGCTATATCGTGCAGTTTGGTAAGATGGGCTACAACCATTTCAGACTCATAACCGTGAAAAGGATCAGATTCGACCAAAGTGATTAACCCGGGGTTGACAGAGAATTCGTAATCCTTATCGGTCACAAAGATAGGCGAAGTAGCAAACATCAGGTCGTATTTCATCCTAGCGTTCAGAGATTTTTCTTTCCACTTGAGCAGTAATTTCTCAACATCATAGCTATCCTTACAAGCAAGAAAGTCCTCATCAATCTCTCCCTCCATAACATAACCCTCAGGCATATCAGGCAATTCATATCTAGGAGAGCTAGTTCTAACAGGCAAAATAGCATGTTCTACTTCAATAGTATCAGCAGTTTCACAAGTATCATCACATCTAGCAGCAACTCTAGCAATTTGTGCATCAAGGAATGGACCTAGTGGCAAAGCAGTATCAAGCATAGCATCATCATAAGCATCATGGGCAGCAGAAGTAGCATCATCAAGCACATGCGACATATCAAGATTTCTAGCAGGAGGCGGTGTCGCAAACTTACTCATAATTGAAGGTGAATCAAGTGCAGAGCTAGATGGCAGTTCCTTACCTGTCCTCGTAGTTGAGGGCAAGACTTTAGTTTTTGGATCTCTCGGATTCCTCATAGTGACCAACAGACGTAAATCCCAAGTGACTCAGAGAATATAGTTGTGCCTCCCCGGCAACGGCGCCAGAAAATGGTCTTGATAACTGTCACGCCCAAGATGCGACCCTATCCTCAATTTGGCACGAGGGCCTCGTCAGGGATAGAAGCGCATCTCGTCGTGTCGCAAGAATGGATATCGTTACAAGTACATGTACTGAAAAGAAGAGATTTATATAAAGTTGGCTTACACTCGCCACAAGCTACATCAGAGTCACATCAGTACATTACATAATCATCAAGGGTAAGAGCAGGGTCCGACTACGGACGGAAACAAACGAGAAAATAAGAACGACGTCCGTCCTTGCTATCCCAGGCTGCCGGCCTGGAACCCATCCTAGATCGATGAAGAAGAAGAAGAAGAAGAAGAAGAAGCAACTCCAAATGAACAATCAACGCGCTCGCGTCAAGTAACCTTTACCTGTACCTACAACTGGTGTTGTAGTAATCTGTGAGCCACAGGGGACTCAGCAATCTCATTTCCAAAGGTATCAAGACTAGCAAGGCTTAATGGGTGAGGCATGGTTAAGTGGTGAGGTTGCAGCAGCGGCTAAGCATATATATATATATGGTGGCTAACTTACGAGTACAAGAATTAAGATTGGGAAGATCTACGCATAACGGACGTGAACTACTGATGATCAAAAGAATGATCCTGAACACCTACCTACGTCAGGCATAACCCCACCGTGTCCTCGATCGGAGAAAGAACTCACGAAAGAGACAGTCACGGTTACGCACACAGTTGGCAAGTTTTAATTAAGTTAACTTCAAGTTATCTAGAACCAGTGTTAAACAAAGTTTCCACGTTGCCACATAACCGCGGGCACGGCTTTCCGAAAAGATTTAACCCTGCAGGGGTGCTCCAACTAGTCCATCACAAATTACCACAAGCCGCATAGAAATCCTCAATCACGAAGCTCGCGACCTCGTCGGATTCCCTAGTGGAAAACCTCAGCTCTGAGATTACCCAAAGCACCATCGGAATTCCGATGCACAAGTTATCTCGTCAAAGGTAAAACTAATCCAGCAAGGCCGCTCGGCGTGTCGACGATCCCGATAGGAGCCGCGTATCTCGTTCTTAGGACAGGACGGATAAGCGACGCGTACGAGTGCCAAACCTTGAGTTTCCTCGCGGTGGCCCCGCACAGTGCTCTGTTTTGGACCAGCACCATCAACACTGGCCCTCCCTGTATTATGTGAAATTACTCCTCGGGTTCATGACGCCCTATGCTTTCAGTATTAACAAAGTTATTATGTTGGGCAAATGTAGTACCAATGTTGGGCCTTGCCAGACCAGCTTTAATCTAAAACGAATTATCAAGGGGGTCCCCATAACAACACCGATCGTGTTAGGAGCGCTCATTTATGGAACATAACACCGGTAGCCGAAACTAAGGGGGCAAAGGTGGAACAAAACACCAGGCTAGAAAGGCCGAGCCTTCCACCTTTTACCAAGTATATAGGTGCATTAAATTAAATAGCATTTAATATGGTGATATAACAAGGAACCCATGTTTTCACATGGAAGCAACTGCGCCTGCAACTAGCAAGGCTAACAACATGGTTAAGCAAGCGGTAACATAGCCAATCAGTGGTTTGCTAGGTCGAACAGGTTGAAGGTAATCATGGCATTGTTGAGAGGCTGATGTTTAACATGTGGTAGGCAACAAGACATAATCGATAGAAGCAGTAATACTAGCATGGCAATGATAGTAATGGTATCTGGGGAAATGGTTATCTTGCCTGAGATCCCGCTTGGAAGAAGAGTGACTCCATGAAGCAAACGATCCAACGTAGTCGAACGGTCCTCACATCCGACACGCGTGCGGAACTCTATTGAGACGGAGGAAACCGGAAACAAGCATCAACACACGATATACACCGCACGATGCAAGACACACATGATGCATGAACGGTCTAATGCAAGGCATGACAATCAGAACAATCAAACACTACACATTAAGTGAAGCTCAATATGCAATGGGTTGCATATCGACGACACTCCACATTTAATTGTTTAGTTCACTCCCGTTAATTTACACGGCAATATTTAAAATGTTGTTAACGTGGCAAGGGGTGAAGGACAAATTAAACTACCTATCTAGGCATTTTAAATGAGACCGGAAACAACATATAGCATCTCCGAAATGACCCCACGTGTTAAATCCTAATTCTGTCCAGATTTGTCCTAAACACATTTTAGGTTTGTTAAACGGCAAAACAAAGTGGTTCACGTGATTCTACTCGTCGTTCTGGTCCATTTACATATATGTCACATCTCCAACGGAGCTACGAACAAATAGATACGACCTAAACCGTTTTCAACACTTCGACATGCAAACCGATGCAAACAACACACTAAACAGTTCTAATTATGCATGAGAGTTGGAAAAAATATTACCCTACGCAAAATTCTAGTCAAAAACCACATATGACTTACTCCGATCCGATGTACGGTTTAGAAACTACGCTCTTTTGAAAACCAATGCATTTTTTTGAAAGTAAATAAATCCGAAACCAAAAAAATAAATCTACTGGGCCTAATCTACTAACAGGCTGAATCTGGCAGTGGCGCGATTCCTAAGAAAAATATACTATGCATGGATGGGGATTTGATCACTGGACCTCGTGGTGGGAAAACCTGTTGCGCTAGCCAACTAGACTACTACTCTGTTTATGCAATAGAATAGGATTCTAAACAGATGTAGTAGCACTTCCTCGCGGTGCAGGTTAACACAAAAGTGTAAAATTATATTGGCACAACTGTGATTCGAACCCCAGACCTGTGAGAAGAAACCCAACGTTGCTAGCCGACTCGGTTGTGCTTGTCGGTTGGAACTAGGAGTAGAGCAGAACCACAAATACTAATGATGCTGCAGTTTTTACTTCTACACGAACGCACAGAGGCATACGCGGTGGAAACAATGGCTACAGACCTGCAACGAACGGGGATTCGCGGGGGGTGGCGCGGGCAGAGGAAATCGAAGGCCAGCAGGTCCAGGGCGGCGCCGGATCGGCCGGATCCGGCGGAGGGACTCGGGATCCGGCTGTAGATCGCCGGATCGGGAGTGGGGCGACGGGGAGCTCCGGCGAATGGGGCTGCAGGGGCTCGTCCATGGCGTTGCATATGTCTGAAAATAGAACGGGAGAAGAGAGAATACAGAGAGAGAGAGAGAAAATGGCAGAAGGGGAGAAGAAAGAGAGAGAGGGGACAGGGGCCTCGCGTCGCACTTGCTGCCCCGAACGTCGGTGGCACGGAGCTCCTCCTGAGCTGCTGCCTGCCGGCGGCTCGCCGGCCAGCGGCAGGTCAGAGAGGCAGGCGCGCAGGTGCCGGGTGGGGGAAGGCAAAGAGGTGACGAGCACGAGGGACAACGCACCATGGAGTTCCTTCGAAGCTGCTGATCCTGTAGAAAGAGAAGGTGAGAGACGAGGGGAGAACCAGAGAGAGGGGAACAGAGGAGAGGGAGGAAGAAGAGAAGCAAGGGGAGGCGTGAGGGACTGGCCTGATGGCTGGCTCACGGGGGTTGGTCTACGGGGTCGCGCTGGAGGCCGGGGTAGCAGGGTGCAGCAGAAGCTGCTGCTGCTGGTCGCCGGCTCGGGCAGAGGAGATCGCCTGCTCACGCTAGGGGGAAAACAAAGGAGGTCGCGGGGGTTGGTCAGGCACGGAAACAAAGGAGGTGGGTGGCGGTGCGAGGAGGATTGGATGGGACAGAGGTCCTAGGTTCTAGGGTTTGCCTGCTTGAATAGTTAGCTGGGTTTGGATAGGGGTGATCTGGACCCTCCGATTCGATCGGACGGTTGAGAAAAAAATAGGTTCGTGAGTGCGATGGACAAACCGATGACTGTTTGTGGTAAAACGGGGTTGATCCGGATACAACGGTCACGACCGCCGGGTTCGGGTTCCGGGAGGTTTTTCGGACTGGGCTGCGCGTAGGGTCGATGCACTGTGCAGAGGGGCTAGGTGGAGATGAGAGGGAAAACGGGCGGCCCGGCAACGATTTTTAAAACATCGACAACCGTCCGACGGTAGACCGAATACGGTGCCGCTACGGTTGACCTTTCGGGTACCAGACGAACTCCGATCGCGACGAAATTCGACAGGCGGCCTGGCTATATTAAAATAAGACCGCACGTCAAATCTCAACCCGATCAGAGAAATTTTTACGCACACTTTAAAAACAGGGCTTCGAACGATGCCGCGGGCGCGTGCGAGTGCGGTCGGGCTCAGAACGGACAACGACGAGAACCGGCAACTAACAACGGATGCAAGTTTTGAAAACTGGTGGCAACGGGGTGCCGATGCAATGCAGATGATGCGAATGATGCAACGATGATGCGACAAAAGAAATTAGACACACGACAAAAACGGAATAGAAGGGGAATCTTCTGGAACGTCGGTCTTGGGCTGTCACAATAACCCACAAGTATAGGCGATCGCAACAGTTTTCGAGGGTAGAGTATTCAACCCAAATTTATTGATTCGACACAAGGGGAAGCCAAAGAATATTCTAAAGTATTAGCAGTTGAGTTGTCAATTCAACCACACATGAAAGATTTAGTATCTGCAGCGAAGTATCAGTAGCAAGGTAGTATGATAGCAGCAGTAGCAACAGTAACCATTAGCAGCAAAGTGACAACAGTAGCAGCAAAGTAACAGCAGTAGCAACATAGTAATAGTAGGAGGAGTGACATCAGTAGCGATAGAGTAACGTAGCAAGGACGAGTAGGAAAAACTCGTAGGTAATGGATCGGTGATGGATGATTATGCCGGATGGTATTCATCATGCAACAGTTATAACACGGAGAGATATGTAACTAGCTCGAGTTCGTCAATGTAATGTAGGCATGTATTCCGTATGTAGTCATACGTGCTTAGGGAAAAGAACTTGCATGACATCTATTGTACATCCCTCCCGTGGCAGCGGGGTCCTAATGGAAACTACGGGATATTAAGGTTCTCCTTTTAATAAAGAACCGGACCAACACATTAACACTTAGTGAATACATGAACTCCTCATACTATGGTCATCTCCGGGAGTGGTTCCGGCTATTGTCACTCCGGGGTTGCCGGGTCATAAGACATAGTAGGTGACTACAACTTGCAAGATAGGATCAAGAACACACATATATTGGCAACAACATAATAGGTTCAAATCTGAAATCATGGCACTCGGGCCCTAGTGACAAGCATTAAGCATGGCAAAGTAGTAGCAACATCAATCTCAGAACATAGTGGATACTAGGGATCAATCCCCATCAAAACTAACTCGATTACATGATAGATGTCATCCAACCCATCACCGTCCAGCAAGCCTACGATGAGATTACTCACGAACGGTGAAGAGCATCATGGAATTGGCGATGAAGGAAGGTTGGTGATGACGATGGCGAAGATCTCCCCTCTCCGGAGCCCAGAACGGACTCCAGATCTACCCTCCAGAGGAAGAAGAGGAGGTGGCGGCGCCTCCGTATCGTAAAACGTGATGAACTCTTCTCCTTGATTTTTTTCCGGACAAAGGGACTAAATAGAGCTGAGATTGGAGGTGGTGGAGCAACGTGGGCCCCACAAGCCTGCCAGGCGCAGCCAGGGGGGCCCGCGCCTGGTGTGCTTGTGGGCTCTCAGCTCCACCCTCCGGTTGATTCTTGCGCCAATATTTTTTTATATATTCCACAAAAATTCTCCGTAAATTTCCAGGTCATTCCAAGAACTTTTATTTCTGCGCAAAAACAACACCATGGCAATTCTGCTGAAAACATCGTTAGTCCGGGTTAGTTCCATTCAAATCATGCAAATTAGAGTCCAAAACAAGGGCAAAAGAGTTCGGAAAAGTAGATACGAGGGAGACGTATCACATACTATGATGTATCTTACCGAATTACCACTATTGTTTGGGGTTAGGCATTAGAGACAACCACATTCACTTTAATAGGGCACCACCTAATTCCATTGAGATGACACCGTATGAACTTTGGTTTGGAGAAACCTAAGTTGTCATTTCTTAAAGTTTGGGGTTGTGATGCTTATATCAAAAGGCTTCAGCCTGATTAGCTTGAACCCAAAGCGGATAATTGCATCTTCATAGCATACCCAAAGGAATCACTTGGGTATACCTCCTGTCTCAGATCCTAAAGCAAATGTTTGTTGATGAAAACGGGTCCTTTCTCGATAAAGAGTTTCTCTCGAAAGAATTGAGTGGGAGGATGGTGGAACTTCATGAGGTTGTTGAACCGTCACTTCAAACAGAGTGTAGTAGGGCACAGGAAGTTGTTCCTGTGGCGCCTACACCAAATAGAAGAGGAAGCAAATGATGATGATCATGAAGCCTCAAACCAAGTTACTACCAAACCTCGTAGGTCGACAAGGACACGTACTACTCCAGAGTGGTACGGTAATCCTGTCTTGGAGGTCATGTTGTTGGACAACGATGAACCTACTGTCACAACCCTAGAATATAGATTGTAGTTAGTTGCATCAGTAAGCATTCATGAATGCATTCAAATCAATTTAATTGAAATTTGGATGTTCTACAAATGGGGATGACTAAACTCTAACACCAAACAACATCCAAATAGGTTCAACAAGAGAAAAGTCCTAGGTACTCCATATTCAAAACAAAACCCTAGCAACTCTATATGCAAAACAATTCAAAAGTGGTGGCAAATCAATGAACCAAAATGGTTTTCATAAAAGTCCATCATTTTTGATAAATGTTGGAAACAAAATATCAAGGGTGATATATATTTTCAAAATACTTTTGGCATTTTATTTTAAACTCAAAAGCCACTGAAATCAATTAATTAATTGATTTCAAATACTTCCTAGTTTTATAAAATGTTGAAAACTTCACATGGGGTTGGAAATATTCCAAATAACACCCGAGAGTTGTTTACCTATTTTCTTTGAATTAGTTGGAGCCAAAACAAATAAAACAAATGTTAGAAATAACAAAACAGAAAAGAATAGAAGAAAAAAAGGAAACGCTTACCTCTCGCCCCTGCTGGCCCAGCCCACCAAGGGGGTTCCCCCTGTCGTCTTCCTCCTCGTGCCAGAAGGCAGAGGAGAAGGAAGACACGGCGCGCCCTCGCCACCTCCTGCTTCGCGCTTGAGGCACCTCCTCTGTCCCTATCCGCGTATGCAGACGATGTGGATGAGCCCCTGGATCTTTTCCCCCTCACCTAGCACAGTTTCCTCCTCCTGCTTCCCTCTCCTCTTCCTCCCGCCATGGCCGAGCTTTGCTTGAGCTCACCGGCGCATTTCCGGCCGCAGCGAAGCCTCCCCGAGCAGTCCATCCTCTCCGCCACGACGAGTAGCTTCTCCACGCCGAAGGAATCAAGTTGCAGCCTCCTGAAGCATCGCCACCGCCGTCTTCCCCATCTCTGGTCACCGAGATCCGCCGCCGTCGATCCGCCGCCAGAGAGCCCCACCAACTTCTCCGATGCCAGGAATGGAACCCCTCTGAGCCTCCGATGCTTTTCCCTCTTTCTACCGCTTGAAATCGCCCTCCAAAGCATCTCCCCGATGAGCTCCACTTCTGGCCGCCGTGTACACTCGTCGCCGTCACTCTCTCCGGCGACCCTAGCTCCTTCTGATGGCCCTGGTCGATCAGGCGCTTCGCCAGCAACCTATAGCAGCAAACCCCGCTCGATTTGGTGCTCTGTAGCGCGTTTTAGCGCAACTCCGACGAGCCCTCCGCCGTGGGCTTGGTCGCCGGCGACCACCCTCCGGTGGGGGCCGACGTGGCCAGCTATTAGCCACTAACCCCCTCCCGAGAGACGCTGACATAGGGCCCCACGGGTGAGTCAAACCACCATTAGGGTGGGTCAACACGGGATTAAGCCCTGGGTCACTGACCAGTGGACCCCACTGGTCAGGTTTGACCTCGGACGGCTGCTGTTGACTGATGACGCCAGTCTGACATCGCAGAGACGCAATAAAGCTTTTCTAATTTTAATTAATTCCAGAAAATGCCTAAAACTTGTAAACATCATAGAAATTAAAATATAACTCGGATGAAAATATTTTATATATGAAAAAGTATCAGAAAAATCCAAGGAATTTGATTATTGCATTTTCATGCATGTTTGAAAAAGTTAACATCACCAAATAGGCAAAATGGTGAATAGGATAAATTTCATAATTAGTTTGGAGATGGAATTTGATATTTATTTGAATTCCACTTCAATTGTTATGACCAAACATTGGTCAATGCAAATCAGTACCTCAAAATACTAACCCCATGCATGTTGGAACAATTTGTTATGAGCATCAGGTCGAATCAATTATAAGGGTACTTGGAAAGATACCCAGCTTGAAGTGATGCTTGGATCCTAATTCAAACCAACTTCAACTTAAGAAATGATAGCCACATTAGCCCTGCCACCTTTCATTTCATGTCTTGAGAATGCATCAGAGTGTTGCATTTCCGTGAAGTAATTGTTGTTCTTTCTTGTTTGCCGGTGTTGTTCCCTTTCGGTAGACGATGTTTCCGACGATGTGATCGTTGACATTGATGAAGACTCATTGCTATCTTCAGACGTGTTAGGCAAGCAAACCCCCCTTGAGCATATTGAAATAAACCCACTCTCTCGCTCCTGCTCTCTTTTACTGCATTAAGACAAACACGATTCAACTGTACATGTTATCGGTAGTTGAACCCATTCCTTTGCATGACCTGATTTTGTCACAGTAAATAGTTGAAACCACTTAGCATGAGTAGCAACTGCTTGAGCCTTGTTGTGCTTACTCATCCATGCTTGTTTACAATGCCTGCTATGCTTAGAGTCGTGTCGGGTCTGATCCATCTGGATGATGAATTAGAATGGTTGTGTTCATGTCCTACAGTGTGGGAGTAAAAGTGTGAATCCGATTTGGTAAAGGTAGCGATGAGAGGCCATGTAGGAGTACATGGTGGGTTGTCTCATTGGGACCGTCCTTAAGAACTGAGTTCTGTGTGTGTTATCCAAGACAAGATACTACCACACATTGGGATACTTAATTGACCCTCTCGTCTTATTAATCGCCTAGATATCTGTCCAGGAGTTGCAATTAGTTTCTGGTGTTTGTAGGAATAGTGTTGGCGGCCGTGTTTAGCTCTGCCCGACGGGGTAGGCTTCACTACGGTAGATACACAGTGGCACGGTGTACCAAGTGGCACCTGGATGGTGGGCTTGGGAACCCTGCGCGCATCGTTTGGGGCCGTAGAGGAAACCTCGGCCAGACTTCCTTGCGGGTTCAGTCTCAAATAGGCGATAAACCTGGACTAGGGTCTTGTGTGGTTAACGGTCGTGGCCGACACCCACGCCAGTGCTTCCGCTTGAAGGTTGCCGAGATGCATGACGTGCATATGGTGATAAGTGGTGGGAGCGTGTGTGAAGAAGTATACCCTTGCAGGGTGATTCAATCTGTTTGAATAGCCGCGTCCTCGGTTATGGACTACTTGGAAACATTACGTGGTACATAGACAACTTAAATGGATACTTTAAAACATGCAAGATAAGTGTGAGTGCTATGGAAGGCCTTCTCGTAGGGAAACGAGGGTGGATCCATAGTGGTGTATTGAATTGGTGAACATGTGGACTCGTGTGCGCTATCCCACCTCAAAGAAAGAACTTGTAGTCGTAGTAAAGGTTAGCCAAGAGTCAAAGCTGGCTTGCTGCTGCAATCAAACCCCACAATCCTTTCATTGAAACATGATGCATATGTAGATAGTTCTGATGTAAGACTTGCTGAGTACCTTTGTACTCACGGTTGCTTTATTTATGTTTTTGCAGAGAAGACTTAGACTCATTAAAAGGTTCTACGCGATGTGTTCGATGTTGGCCGGAATAGCTTGGGAATCCTAGACAGAGGTCTGGCTCCTTTGGTAGGGTCATAGTAGCTTTTCAGGCTCTTCCAGCCACTTTTAGTAGATGTTTGTACCCAGACATGATTTGCTTCCGCTTGTTGTCTGTATGACTTGAGTGTCGGGTCACGAGACCCCTGTTTGTAATATCATACTATGTTGACTCTTATGAGTCTTTAATAAATGCTTGAGTCATAGAGTTATGTTGTGATGCCATGTTGTATCTACACATATCGTGCATAATGTGTGTATGTTTGAAATGCATTATATGTGTGGGATTCGACACCTAGTTGTTTGCCTTTAGTAGTACTCTTTACAGGGAAATGCCTCTTTGTGATTCCATCGAGCCTTGGTAGTTTGCTACTGCTCGGAACACATTGATTGACCGGCATGTATCCTTCTTTGCTGCTGTGTCTGTCCCCTCGGGGAAATGTCACGCGGTGTAATGGAGTCCTTGTAGCTTGCTACGACTCGTGTACACACGCTGATGACCGACACCTGCTTTGCTAGGTTATGTATGCCTGTCCCTGTACGAATGTACCGCTTGGGTTTATAACTAGTCATGTCGACCCGGGTTCTTTGTCGTTTGAACGCTAGCAACATATTCATATACGTGAGCCAAAAGACGCAAACGGTCCCGGCCAAGGTAAGGTGGCAGCCGTGGAGTTTACCGTGCGTGAGGCCGCAAAGTGATGTGATGTGTTACGGGCTAGGTTCTTATGACTCAGGATCGGGGTCCCGACGGCTTTCGTATTAGAGCTTGACTGCCTGTAGGATAACCGAGCCAAACTGGTCGATGTTGTGTCTAGCAACTCTTTAGTTATATAAGGGAATTGTTTGTGGAAGGGAACGTAAGGCTCTTTTTACTCCTTTCCTTGTGTCATTCTTATTCTGAGTCACCCTCTTATTTATTCTACGGGGTTTAAGAATTAGGCTTCTCATCTATTCATTAGGATGACGAGTTACTATGTTGGAGACTTATAGAATGATTGTTGTCATTCTGGATCAGTGTTTCCATAAGAATTCAATTGTTATGTTGTTAGTTTTCTTTCAGGTTGCCTCATAATTCATGCCCGTACAACCGTTATGTTGTCCGAGTTTTCCAAAGATCCCAAATAGTCTGATGCGATTGCACATTCCTTCCTCTTTTCCCAATGTCTTTTGGCCGGACAAAGCACACTAATAATTGTGTTGAGGTACTTTATTACCTCGATGTTTTGTTGAAGTATTAGGAAAACATCTTACTCCGAAAACTACCCAATAGTCCAGATGTGTGGTATGTCTTCCAGTGTGATAGTTCTGGCCATCATTTTCGAAAACATCTCGTGATGTTAAATAGCTTGTAGGTACTCTTTTTCTGGGTTCCTGAATCCAATGATCATTCTGCTCATCTCTGTTGGTAGTGTTGCTAGTTCCTATATAATGATTAGTAACCTTGTTGTAGCTTCCAAGGTTCATGGTATATCATTCTTCCAACACCATGAATCATCTTTGGCATAAGTTCTCCGTGAATTAAAGATCATAACAGGAGTGCTCGTGATGAGTTCTCTACTTCATATTGTGATTCTGCCTACTCCGCCCTTGTGCACGGATTATCTGGAAGAATTATGTTGAACTCGTTCGACATGCTAATCCATGCATCCACAACTCAAGAAAATCATGTGCCCTTGAGCTCGCCCTATCTAGTTGTATTTTGACCTTCATCATTGAGAGGTTAGTCAAGGGTAGTTGTGCATTTTTGTTATCAATGTCTTTTACTCCTGTGGTCTGTCAAGTTGTTCTATTCTCGAATGACTGGGAGAAGCAAACTCCAGCACCTCATCCATTTCTTGGATTGGGTCAAAGAGTTGTAATCCGCAGATCAAAATGCCAATCTGGGTTTTGTTCTGTTCTATCTTGGAGTATTATCTTTTTTTGTCAAGAATATTATGAGAATTGCACCATCTCTTATGAGCTCTTGATGTAGTGATATTTCTCGCTATCATTATTCATCCCTCGTTTTCCGTGTTGGTTGTAACTGGAATATCGACAAGTGAACCATGATGTGTGAAATCAATACTTCTAGCAATGTTATTGCTTGGTAGCTAATGGATAATAATTTCACTCTTTATGGTGATGGTGATTGAATCGTCATCCTAAGATTGACCGTGCTACCTAGTCCATGGTTCATGGAGCACTTTTCGATCAATGAGTTAGGATTTTTGTCAATCCCTCGCTCTATTGATCACATCATCTTGCCCTGAAAAGCGAGATTGTTCCCGAGCTTAATAATATATCGGTGGTTCGTGATTTTCCGAATATCTTATCGGAAGTATTACCAGGTTGTTTCCTGACTGTTATGATAGAGCTCATGATCAAGTTGGCTTTTCTATAAATCAACCCCTTCTCCAAGAATCCGTGTTGGATACCCCGAGCTAGTTGGTTAAGCTAAACAACAACTTGGAGAGTTGGAAGATAAAAGCTTCGCCTAAACTCATCTCAATTAAAAGGGATATCTTTCTATTGTGTGAGTCTGAAGAAAGATGATATTTTCATCGGTTGATTCATGTGATCAATTATTGCATATATTATCTTGTCCAATTTTGATTTGAGTATGGGCTGTTGTCAAATCAAACTCAGAGCCAAAGATTTTCGTAGCAGTGTCCTACTCAGGGTTTTCCTTGAGCCTACACCATTATATTTTTTTGGTCTGACCAATGCTATTATCTTGCTCACATAGTTGTGGAAATCCATTTATATGGGTATCTCGATGAATTGTTGTTGAGCCCATCGGCAACATTTTAATTTGTTCCATGATCTGTGTTGGACATCAAGCTAGTGCTGGAAACTCTGTAGACATTGTCTTCGTGTCTCGAACATGAGGTATATGTTAGGTGTAAGAAGTGAATTCCTCTAATTCATGTGCATCTGATGCAAGTTGTCGCCGTGAATTCGAGAAAAGTTAATTTGTTTTCTTCGGAATCATCTCAAGTCAGTCATGCACGTGCGAAGTATTCTATGGTCTGAGAGATTAGCTACCTCCATTCCATATGTATCTCCTAGGAAACCAAGCCAATGATTGATTTGTTCAAGGAAAAGAAGTTAAGTGCCATTCCTGAAGGTACCAGACGGACTTGCACATGGCTTCGTTATCCGCAATGATGGTTCCCATCCAGAACTCGGTAGTGTTTTGTTGTAAGACTTTTCATGTGTTCATAGTTGTCTTGGGCAGTGTGTTCACGTGGGCCTTGTGATCCAACTCATGTTTTGGAGTTGTCTTCCGTAGTTCATTTCCTGAGAATCTCGCAACATTATCTCATCGCTTTGTGTTGCAAACTTTCTTTCGGACATGCTGAGTCTGAAGCATCGTGTCACCAACCGGAGGTGAATCTCAGGCAGTTATAATGGTTGGAACTTTCCCCAAGAATGATTATATTGGTCTCTATGTAACCCGGTAAAGTGATGTAATGGCTAACACACCTAGCTGGAAGACTTGATATTATAATGTCTGGTATCAGCAATCTTAGCCATTTCCCCGTGAGGTTTTGTATGACTTATTTTGGAAGTTGTTCCTCATGGACTTCCTTTGATGCCCCGAATTCCGACCTATACTTGATGTGCTAGATATCAAGCATGATCTATAATTGGGTTGTGCTAGTACATCAAGGGGAACATTAGAAGCGGAGTGCTAAATGTCTCTCGGTCAATCAACCAGATTTCGTTCCCTTGGCACAGCTAAGGTGAAATCTGAGGAAGTGTTGTCTTCCTTTGTATGTGCATCCTCCATCACTGTTCATCATGGTAATATGTTGTGTCACCAAGATCTTGGCATGGATATTGGTAAAACTTTGATGAATATGGAAATGCTCAAGTTCTTGAGAGCACGCTCAGACACTAGGTTATATCCTCGGTAATAATTGGAATGTGCCTTCCGTTCGCCAACTGAGTATGCCATTCTTTCTAATTCCTCCAACAATCATTTGTGAATTGCCTTACCCTGGTATGAAGAGTTTCAATGATCTTAGGATCAAAAGTAATTATTTTTGCCACTTAAGTGAATAACTCTACGAGTCACCCTCCTACGGTGCCTCGTTATGGTATGAAGGGCAACTTAATCCTCGTTACTTTAAAACCTCGCCACCATCTGTTTTAAGCGTGGATTTGTTTCCTACCAATTGAACCTCTGTCATATGTCTCATTTCCTCGTCCGTGTTATGTGTGTTGTGTCTCAGCTAAAGGGACGTTCCTACGTCTCATTCTATGAGTTGATCCTGAGTTGCTCGATCTTCGAGGAGATCGAATCTTATGTCGTCTCTCTGTTCTTTTGTCGTCAAGATAGATGAAGACCTCAAAGACAAATATGTCAAGATCAACATGACGCGATGAATCAATATCCCCGAGAGGAGAAAATGGATCGTGAAGATTGTGATAGTTTAGTGCCCCTCCTCCTCTTCCCGACTACGCTTGAATCTCGGGACGAGATTCTTGTTTAGTGGGGGTGAGTTGTCACAGCCCTAGAATATAGATTGTAGTTAGTTGCATCAGTAAGCATTCATGAATGCATTCAAATCAATTTAATTGAAATTTGGATGTTCTACAAATGGGGATGACTAAACTCTAACACCAAACAACATCCAAATAGGTTCAACAAGAGAAAAGTCCTAGGTACTCCATATTCAAAATAAAACCCTAGCAACTCTATATGCAAAACAATTCAAAAGTGGTGGCAAATCAATGAACCAAAATGGTTTTCATAAAAGTCCATCATTTTTGATAAATGTTGGAAACAAAATATCAAGGGTGATATATATTTTCAAAATACTTTTGGCATTTTATTTTAAACTCAAAAGCCACTGAAATCAATTAATTAATTGATTTCAAATACTTCCTAGTTTTATAAAATGTTGAAAACTTCACATGGGGTTGGAAATATTCCAAATAACACCCCAGAGTTGTTTACCTATTTTCTTTGAATTAGTTGGAGCCAAAACAAATAAAACAAATGTTAGAAATAACAAAACAGAAAAGAATAGAAAAAAAGGAAACACTTACGTGTCGCCCCTGCTGGCCCAACCCACCAAGGGGGTTCCCCCTGTCGTCTTCCTCCTCGTGCCAGAAGGCAGAGGAGAAGGAAGACACGGCGCGCCCCTCGCCACCTCCTTCTTCGCGCTGGAGGCACCTCCTCCGTCCCTATCCGCGTATACAGACGATGTGGATGAGCCCCTGGATCTTTTCCCCCTCACCTAGCACCGTTTCCTCCTCCTGCTTCCCTCTCCTCTTCCTCCCGCCATGGCCGAGCTCTGCTTGAGCTCACCGGTGCATTTCCGGCCGCAGCGAAGCCTCCCCGAGCAGTCCATCCTCTCCGCCACGACGAGTAGGTTCTCCACGCCGAAGGAATCAAGTTGCAGCCTCCTGAAGCGTCGCCACCGCCGTCTTCCCCATCTCCGGTCACCGAGATCCGCCGCTGTCGATCCGCTGCCAGAGAGCCCCTCCAACTTCTCCGATGCCAGGAATGGAACCCCTGTGAGCCTCCGATGCTTTTCCCTCTTTCTCCCGCTCGAAATCGCCCTCCAAAGCATCTCCCCGATGAGCTCCACTTCCGGCCGCCGCGCACGCTCGTCGCCGGCACTCTCTCCGGCGACCCTAGCTCCTTCTGATGGCCCTGGTCGATCAGGCGCTTCGCCAACAACCTATAGCAGCTAACCCCGCTCGATATGGTGCTCTGTAGCGCGTTTTAGCGCAACTCCGGCGAGCCCTCCGCCGCGGGCTTGGTCGCCGGCGACCACCCTCCGGTGGGGGCCGACGTGGCCAGCTATTAGCCACTAACCCCCCTCCCAAGAGACGCTGACATAGGGCCCCACGGGTGAGTCAAACCACCATTAGGGTGGGTCAACGCGGGATTAAGCCCTGGGTCACTGACCAGTGGACCCCACTGGTCAGGTTTGACCTCGGACCGCTGCTGTTGATTGATGACGCCAGTCTGACGTCGCAGTGAAGCAATAAAGCTTTTCTAATTTTAATTAATTCCAGAAAATGCCTAAAACTTGTAAAAATCATAGAAATTAAAATATAACTCGGATGAAAATAATTTATATATGAAAAAGTATCAGAAAAATCCAAGGAATCTGATTATGGAATTTTCATGCATGTTTGAAAAAGTTAACATCACCAAATAGGCAAAATGGTGAATAGGATAAATTTCATAATTAGTTTGGAGATGGAATTTGATATTTATTTGAATTCCACTTCAATTGTTATGACCAAACATTGGTCAATGCAAATCAGTACCTCAAAATACTAACCCCATGCATGTTGGAACAATTTGTTATGAGCATCAGGTCGAATCAATTATAAGGGTACTTGGAAAGATACCCGGCTTGAAGTGATGCTTGGATCCTAATTCAAACCAACTTCAACTTAAGAAATGATAGCATCAGAGTGTTGCATTTCCGTGAAGTAATTGTTGTTCTTTCTTGTTTGCCGGTGTTGTTCCCTTTCGGTAGACGATGTTTCCGACGATGTGATCGTTGACATTGATGAAGACTCATTGCTATCTTCAGACGTGTTAGGCAAGCAAACCCCTCTTGAGCATATTGAAATAAACCCACTCTCTCGCTGCTGCTCTCTTTTACTGCATTAGGACAAACACGATTCAACTGTACATGTTATCGGTAGTTGAACCCATTCCTTTGCATGACCTGATTTTGTCACAGTAAATAGTTGAAACGACTTAGCATGAGTAGCAACTGCTTGAGCCTTGTTGTGCTTACTCATCCATGCTTGTTTACAATGCCTGCTATGCTTAGAGTCGTGTCGGGTCTGATCCATCTGGATGATGAATTAGAATGGTTGTGTTCATGTCCTACAGTGTGAGAGTAAAAGTGTGAACCCGATTTGGTAAAGGTAGCGATGAGAGGCCATGTAGGCGTACATGGTGGGTTGTCTCATTGGGACCGTCCTTAAGAACTGAGTTCTGTGTGTGTTATCCAAGACAAGATACTACCACACATTGGGATACTTAATTGACCCTCTTGTCTTATTAATCGCCTAGATCTCTGTCCAGGAGTTGCAATTAGTTTCTGGTGTTTGTAGGAAAAGTGTTGGCGACCGTGTTTAGCTCTGCCCGACGGGGTAGGCTTCACTACGGTAGATACACAGTGGCACGGTGTACCAAGTGGCACCCGTATGGTGGGCTTGGGAACCCTGCGCGCATCGTTTGGGGCCGTAGAGGAAACCTTGGCCGGACTTCCTTGCGGGTTCAGTCTCAAATAGGCGATAAACCTGGACTAGGGTCTTGTGTGGTTAACGGTCGTGGCCGACACCCACGCCAGTGCTTCCGCTTGAAGGTTGCCGAGATGCATGATGTGCATATGGTGATAAGTGGTGGGAGCGTGTGTGAAGAAGTATACCCCTGCAGGGTGATTCAATCTGTTCGAATAGCCGCGTCCTCGGTTATGGACTACTTGGAAACATTACGTGGTACATAGACAACTTAAATGGATACTTTAAAACATGCAAGATAAGTGTGAGTGCTATGGAAGGCCTTTTCGTAGGGAAACGAGGGTGGATCCATAGTGGTGTATTGAATTGGTGAACATTTGGACTCGTGTGGGCTATCCCACCTCAAAGAAAGAACTTGTAGTCGTAGTAAAGGTTAGCCAAGAGTCAAAGCTGGCTTGCTGCAATCAAACCCCACAATCCTTTCATTGAAACATGATGCATATGTAGATAGTTCTGATGTAAGACTTGCTGAGTACCTTTGTACTCACGGTTGCTTTATTTATGTTTTTGCAGAGAAGACTTAGACTCATTAAAAGGTTCTACGTGATGTGTGCGATGTTGACCGGAATAGCTTGGGAATCCCAAACAGAGGTCTGGCTCCTTTGGTAGGGTCGTAGTAGCTTTTCAGGCTCTTCCAGCCACTTTTAGTAGATGTCTGTACCCAGACATGATTTGCTTCCGCTTGTTGTCTGTATGACTTGAGTGTCGGGTCACGAGACCCCTGTTTGTAATATCATACTATGTTGACTCTTATGAGTCTTTAATAAATGCTTGAGTCATAGAGTTATGTTGTGATTCCATGTTGTATCTACACATATCGTGCATAATGTGTGTATGTTTGAAATGCATTATATGTGTGGGATTCGAAACCTAGTTGTTTGCCTTTAGTAGTACTCTTTACAGGGAAATTCCTCTTTGTGATTCCATCGAGCCTTGGTAGTTTGCTACTGCTCGGAACACATTGATTGACCGGCATGTATCCTTCTTTGCTGCTGTGTCTGTCCCCTCGGGGAAATGTCACGCGGTGTAATGGAGTCCTTGTAGCTTGCTACGACTCGTCTACACACGCTGATGACCAACACCTGCTTTGCTAGGTTATGTATGCCTGTCCCTGTACGAATGTACCGCTTGGGTTTATAACTAGTCATGTCGACCCGGGTTCTTTGTCGTTTGAACGCTAGCAACATATTCATATACGTGAGCCAAAAGACGCAAACGGTCCCAGCCAAGGTAAGGTGGCAGCCGTGGAGTTTACCGTGTGTGAGGCCACAAAGTGATGTGATATGTTACAGGCTAGGTTCTTATGACTCAGGATCGGGGTCCCGACACCTACGAGCTATGGAGAAGCGATGGTGGGCCCGGATTCCAACAAATGGGTGGAGGCTATGAAATCCGAGATAGGATCCATATATGAAAACAAAGTGTGGACTTTGTAAGAACTACTTGATGGTCATAAGGCTATTAAGTACTAATGGGTCTTTAGAAGGGAAGACAAATGACGATGGTGAATGTCACAATTTAGAAAAGCTCGACTTGTCACGAAGAGGTTTCCAACAAGTACAAGGAGTTGACTATGATGACACTTTATCACCTGTAGTGATGCTAAAGTTTGTTGGAATTATGTTAGCAATTGCTGCATTATTCAATTATGAAATCTTGCAGATGGATGTCAAAACATTGTTTCCTCGACGGTTTCCTTGAGCAAAGGTTGCATGTGATACAACCAAAAGGTTTTTTGATCCTAAGGATGCTGAGAAGTATGCAAGCTCCAGCGATCCTTCTATGGACTGGAGCAAGCATCTCGGAGTTGGAATATACGCTTTGATGTGATGATCAAAGCTTTTGGGTTTATACAAAGTTTGTGAGAAACTTGTATTTCCAAGAAAGTGGCCGGGAGCACTATAGAATTTCCGATGAGTATATGTGGTTGACATATTGTTGATCGGAAATGATGTAGGATTTCTGGAAAGCATACGGGGTTGTTTGAAAGGTGTTTTTCAAAGGAAAACCTGGATTAAGCTACTTGAACATTAAGCATCAATATCTATAGAGATAGATCAGGACGCTTGATAAAACTTTCAAAGAATACATACCATGACAAGATTTTGATGGAGTTCAAAATATATCGGTCAAAGAATGAGTTCTCAGCTGTGTTGTAAGGTGTGAATTTGAGTAAGACTCAAAGATCGCTACGATAAAAGAAAGAGAAAGGACAATGGTCATCCCCTATGCCTTAGTCGTAGGCTCTATAGTATGCTATGCTATGTACCGCTCCTCATGTGTGCCTTGCCATTAATCTGTCAAGGGGTACAAGAGTGATCCAGGAATGGATCACTGGACAATGGTCAAAATTATCCTTAGTAACTAGAGGACTAAGGAAATGTTTCTCGATCACGGAGGTGATAAAAGAGTTCATCGTAACGGGTTACGTCGATGCAATCTTTGACACCAATCCGGGTGACTCTGAGTAGTAGACCGGATTCATATAGTGGAGTAGTCATTTGGAATAGTTCCAAATGGAGCATGGTAGCAGCGTCTACATAGGACATAGAGATTTGTAAAGAACACGCGGATCTAAAAGGTTCAGACCCATTGACTAAAACCTCTCTCACAAGCAAAACATGATAAACCCCAGGACTCATTGGGTGTGAATCACATAGTGATGTGAACTAGATTATTGACTCTAGTGCAAGTCGAAGACTATTGGAAATATGCCCTAGAGGCAATAATAAGTTATTTATTATTATATTTCCTTGTTCATGATAATCGTTTATTATCCATGCTAGAATTGTATTGATTGGAAACTCACATACATGTGTCGATACATAGACAACACACTGTCCCTAGTGAGCCTATAAGGACTAGCTCGTTGATCAAAGATGGTCAAGGTTTCTTGACCATAGACTTGAGTTATCATTTGATAACGGGATCACATCATTAGGAGAATGATGTGATGGACAAGACCCAAACTAAGAACGTAGCATGTGATCATGTCAGTTTATTGCTACTGTTTGCCACATGTCAAGTATTTTTTTCTATGCCCATGAGATCATGCAACTCCCGGGAACCGAACGAATACCTTGTGTGTATCAAACGTCACAACGTAACTGGGTGACTATAAAGGTGCTCTACAGGTATCTCCGAAGGTGTCTGTTGGGTTGGCGTGAATCGATACTCAGATTTGTCACTCCGTATGACGGAGAAGTATCTCTAGGACCCACTCGATAATACAACATCACAATGATCTTGCAAGCAATATGACTAAGGAGTTAGTCACGGGATCTTGTATTACCGAACGAGTAAAGAGACTTACCGGTAACGAGATTGAACTAGGGATGGAGATACCGACGATCGAATCTCGTGCAAGTAACATACCGATGGACAAAGGGAACAATATACGGGATTGATTAAATCCTTGACATCGTGGTTCGACCGATAAAGATTTTCGTAGAATATGTAGGAGCCAATATAGGCATCCAGGTCCCGCTATTGGTTATTGTCCAGAGAGTGTCTCAGTTCATGTCTACATAATTCTCGAACCGAGCAGGTGAAAGGACACATATGTCGCCTAGAGGGGGCATGAATAGGCTCTTTAAAATAATTACGGTTTAGACTTGAACAAATGCGAAATATAAATAACGTTTAATTTGTCAAGCATAAAACCTAAGATAACTAGGCTCACCTATGTGCACAAACAACTTATGTTAAGTAAGATAAACAACTAAGTGATAGCAACATATATAACAAGAAACAATATAGCTATCACAAAGTAACGTGCACAAGTAAAGAGCTCGGGTAAGAGACAACTGAGGAACGCGGAGACGATGATGTATCTCGAAGTTCACACCCTTGTGGATGCTAATATCCGTTTGGAGCGGTGTGTGATGATGAGTTGATGGATATACTTCTCGCCCCTCATTGGTTACCCCAAGTGGAGGGTGGAGATGTAGTCAGCAGCAGATTTCCCTTACACGGGGACTATAAGGTTTATCGAACCAGGAGGACTCTGAGGATCAACAAGTAGGTGTCCACTTCTCTGGCGCTAGCAGAAGATGTGGACCTGCACACACAACAAATAACTTTGCTCCCAACGAGTTTAGAGAGCTTGTCAATCTCTCCAGCCTTGTAGTTTGCAAAGGATCAAAACACAAGCGGGAATAGTGATAGTGATTGCAACGGAAAAGTAAATAAAAGTAGTAAATGATGGAGGTGTAAACAATGGTGGAAATATGGACCAGAGTCACATGATGTTCACTAGTGATATCCCTCTCCCAAAAGACGATAAACAACTATGTTGGTTAAACAAATTACAACTGGTCAATTGTCCGAATTATAAACACACCGCAATGATAATCATGCTACAAGAAAGTTAGAGGCTCAAAAGTAAGGGGCAGTACGCCAAGACAAGTAAACCATTTCTTCATCAGCATCTACTCTCTAATCATCCACCTTGAGATATCTATCCAAAACATCTCACTGGTATTAAGTTGCGAGCCCCACCCAAAAGGTAAACTCAAAGCAACGGACAACTGCATTAACGAACTTTGCGTAAGGTAAACAATCCTTGCAACCGTGGTCACAAGCACCGTTGTTTTCTCCCTGGTGGCAACAGCACATCCCCTAGTCTCATGTTTCTGTCACTCAAGCTAGACATCAGGGGGCATGAACCCACAATCATGCATAACGCTCCCTCCTGGAGTTACAATCTACAACTCGGCCAAAGCAATAAAAAGCAACAGAGAACATGCATGAAATACTCAAGAACGTAATATAAAAGGAGAACCAAATATATAACTCATCACAATCTGAACATAATCTCATAATCCATCGGATCCCAGTAAACGCAGCATAGCAACAACACGTAAATTACATAGATGCCTTGATCATGTAGGGCAGCTCATAAGGGCTATGCATTGAAGCACAAGATTGGAGAGAAGACATCACATAGCTACTGGTAATGGAATCATGGTCCAAAGAGGATTACTCACGACACGTCCGGGAAGCTTCCATGGTGGTAGAGAAGCTCCCGGAGGTCAATCCTCCCTCTGGCTGGGTGCCGGGAAGAGGTCTTCTCACGCTCCCGATCTCGGAAGTGCTGCGGCGGCGGAACGGTGGAGAAATTCACGATTCTGGATATTCTTTAGGGTTTTCCATCCGAGGGGTAAATATAGGCCAAAGGAGGGCGCGAGGGGGTGGACCAGCCGCTCAGGCTGCCTCGTGGCACGACCAGGAGGGGGCCCGCGCACGGTGGCCGCCTGGGTGAGGTCTGGTGATACGTCCATTTTGCATCATGCTTTCATGTTGATATTTATTGCTTCTTGGGCTGTTATATTACTTGTGGTACCATATTTACGCCTTTTCTCTCTTATTTTGCAAGGTTTATTTGAAGAGGGAGAATTCACGCAGCTGGAATTCTGGACAGGAAAAGGAGCAAATCCTAGTCCAATATTCTACACATCTCCAAATGCCCTGAAAATTTACGTGGATTTTTTCTGGAATATATTAAAAATACTGGGCGAAAGAACTACAGGAGGGGGGGGCCACCAGGGCCCCACAAGCTTGCCCACCAACACCACCCCCCTAGTGACGCATGGCAGGCTTGTGGGCTGCCTGAAGGCCCACTAGCCCCCCTCTTTTGCTATATGAAGCATCCTGGTCTGGAAAAAAAATTCAATCGGGAGCTTTTTAGTGGTTTCGCCGCCGCCACGAGGCGGAACTTGAGCAAATCCAATCTAGAGCTCCGGCAGGACGATCCTGCCGGGGAAACTTCCCTCCCGAAAGGGGAAATCGTCGCCATCGTCATCACCAACACTCCTCTTGTCGGAGGGGAGGCATCTTCATCAGCACCATCTCCTCTCCAATCCCTAGTTCATCTCTTGTAACCAATCTTCGTCTCGCAACTCAGATTGGTACTTGTAAGGTTGCTAGTAGTGTTCATTACTCTTTGTAGTTGATGCTAGTTGGATTATTTGGTGGAAGAGTTTATGTTCAGATCCTTGATGCTATTCATTACACCTCTGGTCATGATTATGATTATGTCTTGTGAGTAGTTACTTTTGTTCCTGAGGACATGGGATAAGTCATGCTGATAATAGTCATGTGAATTTGATATTCGTTCGGTATTTTGATATGTTGTATGTTGTTTTTCCTCTAGTGACGTTATGTGAACGTCGACTACATAACACTTCACCATATTTGGGCCTAGAGGAAGGCATTGGGAAGTAGTAAGTAGATGGTGGGTTGCTGGAGTGACAGAAGCTTAAACCCCAGTCTATGCGTTGCTTCATGAGGGGCTAATTTGGATCCACTAGTTTAATGCTATGGTTAGACTTTGTCTTAATTCTTATTTTGTAGTTGCGGATGCTTGCGAGAGAGGTTAATCATAAGTGGGATGCTTGTCCAAGTAAGGGTAGTACCCAAGCGCCGGTCCACCCACGTATCAAACTATCAAAGTAACGAACGCGAATCATATGAACATGATGAAACTAGCATGACAGAAATTCCCGTGTGTCCTCGGGAGCGTTTTTCTTCCTATAAGACTTTGTTCAGGCTTCTCCCTTGATACAAAAGGGATTGGGCCACTTGCTGCACCGTTGCTACTACTTGTTACTTGTTACTCTTTGCTTGCTATGTTTCACCTCGCTACACAATCACTTGTTACTGCTACTTTGAGTGCTTGCAATTCTTACCTTGCTGAAATCCGTTTATCAGAGCCTTTTGCTCCTTGTTGGGTTCGACACTCTTACTTATCAAAAGGACTACGATTGATCCCCTATACTTGTGGGTCATCAAGACTCTTTTCTGGCGCCGTTGCCGGGGAGTGAAGTGCCTTTGGTAAGTGGAAATTGGTATGGAAACATTTATATACTGTGCTGATATTTATTGTCACTTGTCACTATGGAAACTCTTCCTTTGACGAGTTTGTTCGGGGTATCTTCACCACGAACGGAAGCACGAGGAGTTTCTCCTCAACCTGAGGTACCTACTGAAAACATCTTTTATGAAATTCCTTTGGGTATGCTTGAGAAACTGCTGGCTAATCCTTTTACACGAGATGGATCTTCACATCCAGACTTTCATCTAATCTATGTAGATGAAGTTTGTGGTTTATTTAAGCTTGTAGGTTTGCCCGAGGATGAGGTAAAGAAGAAAGTCTTTCCTTTATCTTTGAAGGATAAGGAGTTGACATGGTATAGGCTATGTGATGATGCTGGATCATGGGGCTACAATCGGTTGAAATTGGAATTTCATCAAAAGTTCTATCCTATGCATTTAGTACATCGTGATCGGAACTTTATTTATAACTTTTGGCCTCGTGACAGGTGAAGCATAGCTCAAGCTTGGGGGAGGCTTAAATCAATGCTATATGCATGCCCAATCATGAGCTCTCGAGAGAAATCACCACTCAAAACTTTTATGCTCGGCTTTCTCATGAAGATCGTACCATGCTTGACACTTCTTGTGCCGGTTCTTTCATGAAGAAGGATATTTATCACAAGTGGAATTTATTGGAGAGAATCAAACGCAACTCTGAAGATTGGGAGCTGGAGGAAGGTAAGGAGTCAGGTATGAATTTCTAGTTTGATTGCGTTAAATCTTTTGTTGAGGCAAGCACTTCTAGAGATTTTAGCGCGAAGTATGGACTTGACTCTGAGATAGTAGCTTCTCTATGTGAATCTTTTGCTGCTCATGTTGATCTCCCCAAAGAGAAGTGGTTTAAATATCATCCTCCTGTAGAAAGCAACATAGCCAAAACCAATCTAGTTGAGGAGAAAATCATAGCTTTTAGTGATCCTGTTGTTCCTTGCGCTTACACTGAGAAACCACCATACCCTGCTAGGATAAAGGATTATTATAAAGGTCCAACCATGATACGTAGGGGTTACATTAGACCACTTGCACCCCCTGAGGAGATTAGAGTTGAACCTAGTGTTGCTATTATCAAAGATCTCTTAGCCGAAGACATAGATGGGCATGTTATCAAATTCTGTGAGGACTCCGCTAGAATTGCTAAACCTCATGCGAAAGACAAGCATGGACCTGTAGTTGGCCTGCCCGTTGTTTCTGTTAAGATAGGAGATCACTGTTACCATGGTTTATGTGATATGGGGGCTAGTGTTAGTGCAATACCCCATTCTCTATATGATGAAATCAAAGATGAGATTGCACCTGCTGAGTTAGAACCCATTGATGTCACTATCATGCTAGCTAATAGAGACACTATCTACCCTCTGGGAATTGTGAGAGACGTAGAAGTCCTGTGTGGTAAGACGAAGTATCCTACTGATTTCCTCGTCCTTGGTACTGCACAAGATAGCTTTTGTCCCATCATATTTGGTAGACTCTTTCTCAACACTGTCAATGCTCACATTGATTGCATTAAGCAGACTGTCACAGTAAGTTTAGAGGGTGTGTCTCATGAATTTAACTTCTCCAAGTTTGGAAGACAACCCCATGAAAGAGAGTCGTGTGGTAGGGATGAAATCATTTCTCTTGCCTCTATTGCCGTACCTCCTACGGATCCTTTAGAGCAATATCTGCTTGAGCATGAAAATGATATGCATATGGAGGAGAGAGATGAGATAGATAGAATTGTCTTAGAACAACATCCTATTCTCAAGAATAATCTGCGTGTTGAACTGCTTGGGGATCCTCCCCCACCAAAGGGTGATCCTGTGTTCGAGCTTAAACAGTTGCCTGATACTCTTAAGTATGCCTATCTTGATGAGAAGGAGATATATCGTGTCATTATTAGTGCTCTCCTCTCAGAGCGCGAAGAGAAGAAGTTACTAAAAACTCTTAGGAAGCACCGCGCTGCTATTGGATATACTCTTGATGATCTTAAGGGTATTAGTCCTACTCTATGTCAGCACAAGATTGAAACCGATCCTGACTTTAAACCAGTTGCTGATCATCAAAGGAGATTAAATCCTAAGATGAAAGAGGTCGTTAGAAAAGAAATATTAAAGCTTCTGGAAGCAGGAATCATTTATCCTGTTGCTCATAGAGATTGGGTAAGTCCAGTACATTGCGTACCCAAGAAGGGAGGTATCACCGTCGTGCCTAATGATAAGGATAAACTAATCCCACAAAGGATTATTACCGGCTATAGAATGGTGATAGACTTCCGGAAACTGAACAAGGCAACCAGGAAAGATCATTATCCTCTGCCGTTCATCGACCAAATGCTAGAAAGGCTATCAAAACATACACACTTCTGCTTTCTAGACGGTTATTCAGGTTTCTCGCAAATACCTGTTGCACAATCTGATCAAGAGAAAACCACTTTCACCTGCCCTTTCGGTACCTTTGCCTATAGACGTATGCCTTTTGGCTTATGTAATGCACCTGCCACCTTCCAAAGATGTATGATGGCTATATTCTCTGACTTTTGTGAAAAGATTGTCGAGGTTTTCATGGATGACTTCTCCGTTTATGGGTCTTCCTTTGATGATTCCCTCAGCAACCTTGATCGAGCCTTACAGAGATGCGTAGAAACCAACCTCGTCTTGAATTGGGAGAAGTGCCACTTTATGGTTAATGAAGGTATCGTCTTAGGACACAAAATCTATGAAAGAGGCATTGAAGTTGATAAGGCTAAGGTTGATGCAATTGAGAAAATGCCTTGCCCCACAGATATCAGAGGTATACGAAGTTTCCTAGGTCATGCTGGTTTCTATGGAAGGTTCATTAAAGACTTCTCTAAGATTTCTAGGCCTCTTACCAACCTCTTGCAGAAGGATGTTCCTTTTGTTTTTTATGAGGATTGTGAGGAAGCTTTCGAAATACATAAGAAGGCTTTGATAACCGCACCTATTGTTCAACCACCTGACTAGAACTTGCCCTTTGAAATCATGTGTGACGCTAGTGATTACGTTGTTGGTGCTGTTCTAGGACAAAGAGTTGACAAGAAGTTGAATGTCATTCACTATGCTAGTAAAACTCTAGACAGTGCCCAAAGAAACTATGCCACTACGGAGAAGGAATTTTTAGCAGTCGTGTTTGCGTGTGAAAAGTTCAGATCTTACATAGTTGACTCCAAAGTCACTATTCACTCTGATCATGCTGCTATTAAGTACCTCATGGAGAAGAAGGACGCTAAGCCTAGGCTTATCAGATGGGTTCTCCTGCTACAGGAATTTGATTTGCACGTCGTTGACCGAAAGTGTGCTGATAACCCTGTAGCAGATAACTTGTCTAGGCTAGAGAATGTCCTTGATGACCCACTATCAATTGATGACAGCTTTCCTGATGAGCAACTAAATGTCATCCGCACTTCACATAGTGCACCGTGGTATGCCGATTATGCAAACTATATCGTAGCCAAATACATACCACCCAGTTTCACCTATCAACAAAAGAAGAAATTCTTCTTTGATTTGAGACACTACTTTTGGGATGATCCTCACCTTTATAAGGAAGGAGTAGATGGTGTTATTAGACGTTGTGTGCCTGAACATGAACAGGGACAGATCCTACAGAAGTGTCATTCCGAAGCCTAAGGAGGACACCATGCTGGAGATAGAACTGCTCATAAGGTATTGCAATCAGTTTTCTGTTGGCTCACTCTCTTCAAGGATGCCCGTAAGTTTGTCTTGTCTTGTGGGGACCCCGACTAGCAAGTCAAGTTCGCCGTGCCCAGTGACCCCAAGGATCAATGTTCACTGAACACAGATACTGAATAATAGAGTCTTACATCCAAGTACCGAAATTATTACATCAAACGACCAGAAGGTTGGGTTCAAGAGCGAGGCCTAAGGCCAAATTAAACAGATACATCGAGTAGCGGAAACTCGTAAGGGCTAAGCGGTGCCCATGCCATCAAGCCTACACCGACATGCATTCTGACTTGGAAGCGTCCTAGATCGCAGGTTCGTCTCCGACGGCGTACTCATCACCAAACTCCGGTCCTTCCATGTCTGGTCAATAATATAACCAGTGACAAGCCAATGAGTACTTTGAATGTACTCGCAAACAGCCCATGATATGAACATTTATAATGAAAAATAATAGTAACATGCATCTTTAGTGGAATGCAATTTGGTGGAATGATCAGATATATGAAACAAGTTAAAGAATTACTCTTGAAGAACAGGTCACAGATATCAACATATCTGCTAAGGGCTGAACCATTCGGGTTCACCCTATATGCCAAGTCATCGGACTTGTCATAACCTCAATGTATCAGCTGAGGGTTAAACCATCCGGGTTTACCCTATTTGCCCAAGTCACCGAACTTGGTCATATTTTATCATGATTATAACAACACCTTTTTAACACCACTCACACACACTTGGTTTATGCGGAAACACTAGACGTAGTTTAAGCAACACCACCCAACTGTCCTTGACCGTGGACACGGCTATTCGAATAGTTTGACACTCTGCAGAGGTAGTACGCTGGACCCACGAGAAACGGGAAACTTCCGTGTCATCCACGACTCGCGGTATATCACATATACCCGAGGTAAGTACCCGATCATCATCTTTCCCCTGACGATACTAGACAAAGAGGTCCACTCGATTGGTACCCAGCCCACATGTTGTACGTCTTACGAGCACCGACTTTGGACTGTATCAACCATGCATACACCATCACGAGAGTGACACCGATCACTCCCGCCACTAGTAATGTGGCTCTTTTCTAGCACCGACCAGAGAAATCAACAAAGCCCCGTCCCATAAAAGGGGTATCGTGGTCGTACTGGTAAGGTTGGGATGGTCGACACATCATAAATCTAATCCCATTTCCGAAACCATACTCACACAAAACACCGGTGCATCACTTCACCAAAAGTGATCACCAACTCATCATCACCCTCGTGCATTAGTGGCACCCGACGGGGTTTTCATAAACTCTTTATTTAACTCATCATTATGCTCATGATAAAATGCTCTATCTTTACTTGTCATCATGGTAACAACATGACCCTCACGGGTAGGGTCAAGCTCAATGCAATGTTCTTATAACTCTACTAGTCTACATGACAGTAGCATGATCCTCATAGAAGTAGGGTCAGCTCATCATGTTTGTGCTCCGAGGAGCCATGTGAATAATATTACTATCATGCAAGGGCTCCGATGAAGCCTTCGGTACCATCACATCAATGATGAACCGGCACTGTGATCTCATGCAACGAAAGTACTTGCTATACTAGCGTGCATCATTTCATATGCTCAAGTCATAAATAATAGCTCTTACTAAAAACAGATCACAAAGTGCTTTTAAAAAATGTTGCAAAGTTTGAATAAATTCAGTTTATTATTTTGGAAAATGTTTCCTATAGTTTTTATTAGCTAAGCATATTTATTTAAAAGCAAACAGAGGCAAACAAGTGCTTTTTAATATCATTTTAGTATATCAAAATAGTTTCTGTTTTTGATAAATGTCAAACACTACAGAATAAAATACTACTCATTTTTAGAAAATTACTAGTGGAAGAATCATATTTTTCTACTGGTTAAATATTTAAAAAAAAATCATTTAAGTTACTGGATTAAAACAAAAGGAAAAAGGCCACGGGGTTGGATCGAGTCGGCCCAACCAGCAGGCCTGGCCACCAGGCGCGCGCGGGCCAGGTTCAAACCTGACCTACGGGCCCCTGGGATCAGCGTCAGCGGCTGCGCGCGCTGGCTGCCCCAGGACACCGACAGGTGGGCTCTTCCTGTCGGGTCCTTCTCCTACCTCCAGCCAGAGAGGTGGAGTCGGACGCCGACGAGGCTGCCGTTGTCCTCAGGCCAATCTAGGAACGGGAACGGGTCCCTCGTGCCTCCGCCAACCTGCTCGTGGTCGGGACGTCACCGGAGGTGGTCTGGGTCGCCGGCGACGAGGTGACCGTGGCGGAAGGGTTTCGGGTTGGTGTTGAACTGGTGGCTAGGAGCACGGATTCGCTCGGGAAAGCTGGGGGAAATGTTCCTGGTGTCAAGGGGAGTGTAATGGGAGGTCGGGCAGCGCAGGAGCCGACGTGTAGCCGGAGATCGACCGGAGCTTCGAGGCGGAGGGGCCTCGGTCGATCTCGAGCACTGGGGCTCTGCAAGCTCGACTGGGTGGCTAGGGGGTGTCTACTAGTCGTGCTGAAGCTGCTTGGAGGGTGCTGGGGTGCTGGGGGGGACCTATTTATAGGCCATCGACGGTGACCCGACTCGGGCGCGCCGATGACTCACCGTGGCGCGCGTGCGAGCACAGTGAGGTGCTGGCCGCGAAACCACGGGTTCGGGACGTGGTTTAGGACCTCCTGGTGCATCGGCCGCAGAGGGAAAGCAAGTGGGGTCGAGCCGCAGCGACCGTGCATGCTCGGCCGCGTCGGGCGCGCACGGGCACGCGTCGCATGAGCTCTTGCACGAGGGGGAGAGGGTCCCTGGGGTAGCTTTGCACTGAATGGTTGTCGGGGGAGCGTTTGGACATAACTGGGGAGGTCGGGACCGGCCGGGGCGTCATCCCCTTGCAGGAGGTTCTCTGCAGCGCGCCCAGAGCGCAGTTTTGGCATGCCACGGCATCCTGGCTCGCTCTGGGGCACTTGGGACGTGTCCTCCATGTCCTGAGTGTTGCTGGGAGTGTGCCTAGCCGTTGTGGTTTAGTGGGAGCTCGAGCTGGTCAAGGGAGCAAGGAACACTAGTGTTGCCAGTACTGCCCTGCTGCTCAAATTGGAGTTCTTGTCACTAGTGCTTGGAGTTGGGGAGGGGCTGATTGACTGGGTGCTCAGGGTGTTCTGGGGCTCTAACCCACCAAGTTTGGGGCCTTGCCATTGGGTTAAACAGTGGCTAGGAGGGTTTTTACCTTCCTGTCAGTAGGTGTTCGACAGTGACTTGGGGTGCTTCCACTCCACCGCTGGAAATGAAACTTAACAGGTTTGGTCTTGGGGTAAAAACATGGGGTTTCACCAAATTTGAGCTCCATTGAACCAGTTTGGCTTTGTAAACTTGAAAATGCCTCAAAATGACCAGTGTTGTCCTCTACAAAGGAAGTGTGGCCAAACAGAGTCTCACAAATCCCATCTTTGGTGTGGAGTCCTCATTTGGGGTGTCAAACACCTCTGCAAAGTTTCAGCTCCATTGGAGAAACTTTGCAATGTAGAGTTGTTCCAACTCTACTCTGGACAGAGAGGGTTTTGGGCTCATTAGGTGCACTTCCCCACCTTGGATCAAGGTGAGATTTTAGGTGAGCACCTAATATGGCTTGGGAGGGCTCCTGTAATTTTATGGGAATTTACTGAGATAATTTCCTTTGGAAACATCTCAAAAAGCTAAAACAGACAGAAATGGTTTTCAGGGTTTTACTCAAATAATATTAATATAAAATAGGGTTGAAAATCTTATATATGGAAAATATATGTCCTTCTGAGCTTCCATGAATTTACTCAGAATTTCCTAAGGCAGGAAAGCAATTTTCCTTGTGGAAATATCATTACTGGCCTTAGAAACAGACATAGATATAAAATAGGAAAATAATATTTTAAATCACCAATTAATGTTTTTAATGAATGAAAATAATATTTGGATCAGATCACCAACTTTGGTTGGAAGTGCCACTTGGCTTCATGAGCTAGTAGTGTATCCCAACATGGTGAAGGTGATCTTGATATAAAGGAAAAAGGGTTTTTGAAGAGAGCAAAATAAGAAGTTTTCATGGGTTTGAGTCATCAAACAAGCAAGCATTCACTCATACAAGGGTTCACATTGCACTCACAACATTATTTGAAATTTTTTTAACAAGCTCTGATTTTTGCAACATAAAATACTTGTGGTGAAAAACAGGGTGTGACATGTCTTGTGACGAATGCCAAAGGATAGGGAACATCAGTAAGCGTCAAGAGATGCCTATGAACTATTCACTGGTCATTAAACCATTTGATGTCTGGGGCTTTGATTATATGGGACCCTTCCCGAGTTCCAATGGGTACACTCACATCTTAGTTGCTGTGGATTACGTTACTAAGTGGGTAGAAGATATCCCCACTAAAAATGCTGATCACCACACCTCTATTAAGATGCTTAAAGAAGTCATATTCCCAAGATTTGGAGTCACTAGATACTTGATGACTGATGGCGGTTCACACTTCATTCATGGTGTTTTACGCAAGATGCTAGCTAAGTATGATGTCAACCATAGAGTTGCATCTCCTTATCATCCTCAGTCTAGTTGTAAAGTGGAGTTGAGTAATAGGGAGATCAGGTTGATCCTACAAAAGACCGTCAACAGATCTCGAAAGAACTGGTCTAGCAAACTTGACGATGCACTATGGGCTTATAGGACTGCTTATAAGAATCCCATAGGCATGTCACCGTATAAAATGGTTTACGGTAAGGCCTGTCATTTACCTCTTGAGCTGGAACACAAAGCTTATTGGGCAATCAAAGAGCTCAACTTTGATATCAAACTTGCCGGTGAGAAGCGGTTGTTTGATATCAGCTCGTTAGATGAATGGAGAGCCCAGGCATATGAGAATGCCAGGTTGTTCAAGGAAAAGGTTAAGAGATGCACGACAAACGAATACAGAAATGAGAGTTCAATGTAGGTGATTATGTCTTGCTATACAATTCTCGTTTGAGATTCTTTGCGGGCAAGCTTCTCTCTAAATGGGAAGGTCCCTATGTTGTCAAGGAAGTATATCATTCCGGTGCCATCAAAATCAATAACATGGAAGGAAATTTTCCTAGAGTGGTTAATGGGCAAAGAATCAAGCATTACATCTCTGGTACTCCCATAAATGTTGAGACCAATATCATCAATGTCATAACTCCAGAGGAGTACATAAGGGATGTTTATCAGCCTGTTTCAGACCTTGAAAATGAAGATGTATCTGTTTTGGCAAGAAATTTGACTCCCATACTTTTCCAATAGGAAATTTCCTCAGTTTTGGAATTTTTGGAAAATTAGAAAAATAAGAAGAAGTCCGGAGAGCAAACGAGACAGCCACAAGGGCCCACACCGCCACCACCCCCTGGTGGAGGTGGGCAAGCTTGTGGGCACCTCGTGTGCCTCCTGGACTCTGTTTTCTTGCGGAAGACTCCTTCTGGCCCAGAAAAAAATCAATATATAGTCGCACGAAGGTTTTGATCTTCATATCGCGTAGTTTTCCTCTGTTTTCGTTTCGAGCTTGTTGTCTGCCCCAGATTTAGAGCAAAGATATCTCAAGAATCTGTTGGGGAGAATGATCTTCACCAAGTTCATGAGGAAGTAGATGCTGATATGAAAAGAGTAGAAGTCACGGAAGCCAGGGACCAAGCTAAGGAGAAAACCCAAGCTAGGGAGGAAGTTCAGCCTATGTTCAACATTGAAGACGTTGAAGGAGTAGACTTTCTCCAACCCTTCCTCCACATGCTGTCTCCATCGTTGATTGAAGTCTTGAAGTTTTGCGAAACAACTCGTGCTCGCAATATTTCTCTTTCTCGTGAAGTTGTTTTGCTGGAAAACCATGTCACAGGTCTCAAAGGTATAAATCAAAGGTTGATAGCTCTCTTGGAATCAAAGGCGACAACAACACCACCATCACCACCAAAGGAAGACAACTAAGAATTGGTATGGGCAATCCCCTTGGCTTCTGCCAAGCTTGGGGAAGTTGCCCTGGTATCGTATCACCTTTATATCTTTTGCTTTTACCTTTGTTTTAGTTCTTTCCTTTTCAGTTTTTATTTCTTATTTTAGAGGAATAAGTCTTTAGTTTTTAGTTTGAGTCTTTTGCTTTTGTCTCTCCCCCGTTGTATTCAAGCTTACGAGCTATATAATAAAGAGTATCTTAGTTAAGGGCTTTTCTTTGTGCCATGATCAAAAGTATGAAAAGAACGATAACATGAAAGATCATGAGACGATCTTATGGAAAGTGATAACTTCACTTATGACACGTATGATGATTGAAACTTGTTGAGAATAAATCAACATAGACCTCAATCATTGTTGCAATTAATAAGAAGTAAGAAGGAAAGAGAGGTTCACATATAAATATATCATCTTAGACACTTTTTACAATTGTGAGCACTCACCAAACTATTACATGCCTAGGAGTAGATGTTGGACAAGGAAGACAACATAATGAATTGTGTTTGCTTGGTTCCAAACAATGTTATATGATTAGAGATCCCTTAGCATGTGATGATTGCTTCCACTTCATATTAGCCAAAACTCCCGCACCAAGTAGAGATACTACTTGTGCATCCATAAACCTCCAACCCAGTTTTGCCATGAGAGTCCACCATACCTACCTATGGATTGAATAAGATCCTTCAAGTAAGTTGTCATCGGTGCAAGCAATAAAAATTGCTCTCTAATATGTATGATCTATTAGTGTGTGGGAAATAAGCTTTGTACGAACCTGCGGTGAGGAAGACATAAAAGCGACAGACTGCATAATAAAGTTCTTTATCACAGGAGGCAATATAAAGTGACGTTCCTCCGCACTAAGAGGACACACATTCAAACCTCAAAAGCGCATGACAACCTCTGCTTCCCTCTGCAAAGGGCCTATCTTGTACCTTTACTTTCTTGTAAGAGTCATGGTGATCATCACCAATTCCCTTTTTTGCCTTTGTCTTGGCTACCTTCACATGCTTGGGAAAGATCTGTATTCATATATCAACTTGGAGTTGAGTACTTATGCTTTATTGTTGTTGACTTTACCCTTGAGGTAAACCGTTGGGAGGCAAAACTATAAGCCCCTATCTTCCTCTGTGTCCAGCTGAAGCTTTGACACCATGAGTACCACATGAGTTATAACAATTGTAGAAAACAAAAGAGATTATTGAGTATGTGGGTTTGCTTTACAAGCTCTTATTTGACTCTTTCTGATGTTGTGATAAATTGCAATTGCTTCAATGACTATGGACTATTGTTGGTTACTTCTCGGTAAGGTTTTTTTGCTTCATGCTTTGCTTTGTGAAGGAATTGTTACTTTCCCATGAGAATCTTTATGATTTATTGTTGTTCTATGTGTGATCATGATGCCCTCATGTCCGTATTATGTTTTGTCGACACCTTCGTCTCTCAAGATGTGGACATGTTTATGGAACTTGGTTTTCTCTTGAGGACAAGCGAGGTCTAAGCTTGGGGGAGTTGATACGTCCATTTTGAATCATGCTTTCATGTTGATATTTATTGATTCTCGGGCTGTTATATTACTTGTGGTACCATATTTATGCCTTTTCTCTCTTATTTTGCAAGGTTTATTTGAAGAGGTAGAATTCAGGCAGCTGGAATTCTGGACTGGAAAAGGAGGAAATCCTAGTCGACTATTCTGCACATCTCCAAATGCCCTGAAAATTTACGTGGATTTTTTTTTGGAATATATTAAAAATACTGGGTGAAAGAACTACCGGAGGGGGCGACCAGGGCCCCACAAGCTTGCCCACCGCCACCACCCCCCTGGTGGCGCAGGGCAGGCTTGTGGGCTGCCTGAAGGCCCACTAGCCCCCCTCTTTTGCTATATGAAGCGTCCTGGTCTGGAAAAAAAAAATCAATCGGGAGCTTTTTCGTGGTTTCGCCGCCGCCACGAGGTGGAACTTGAGCAGATCCAATCTAGAGCTCCGGCAGGACGATCCTGCCGGGGAAACTTCCCTCCCGGAGGGGGAAATCGTCGCCATCGTCATAAAAAACACTCCTCTCGTCGGAGGGGAGTCATATTCATCAACATCTTCATCAGCACCATCTTGTCTCCCATTCCTAGTTCATCTCTTGTAACCAATCTTCGTCTCGCAACTCAGATTGGTACTTGTAAGGTTGCTAGTAGTGTTGATTACTCTTTGTAGTTGATGCTAGTTGGATTATTTGGTGGAAGAGTTTATGTTTAGATCCTTGATGCTATTCATTTCACCTTTGGTCATGATTATGATTATGTCTTGTGAGTAGTTACTTTTGTTCTCGAGGACATGGGATAAGTCATGCTGATAATAGTCATGTGAATTTGATATTCGTTCGGTATTTTGATATGTTGTATGTTGTTTTTCCTCTAGTGGTGTTATGTGAACGTCGACTACATAACACTTCACCATATTTGGGCCTAGAGGAAGGCATTGGGAAGTAGTAAGTATATGGTGGGTTGCTGGAGTGACAGAAGCTTAAACCCAAGTCTATGCATTTCTTCGTGAGGGGCTGATTTGGATCCACTAGTTTAATGCTATGGTTAGACTTTGTCTTAATTCGTCTTTTGTAGTTGCGGATGCTTGCGAGAGAGGTTAATCATAAGTGGGATGCTTGTCCAAGTAAGGGCAGTACCCAAGCACCAGTCCACCCACATATCAAACTATCAAAGTAACGAACGCGAATCATATCAACATGATGAAACTAGCATGACAGAAATTCCCGTGTGTCCTCGGGAGCGTTTTTCCTCCTATAAGACTTTGTTTAGGCTTGTCCCTTGCTAAAAAAGGGGTTGGGCCACTTGCTGCACCGTTGCTACTACTTGTTACTTGTTACTCTTTGCTTGCTACATTTCACCTCGCTACACAATCACTTGTTACCGCCACTTTCAGTGCTTGCAGTTATTACCTTGCTGAAATCCGTTTATCAGAGCCTTCTGCTCCTCGTTGGGTTTGACACTCTTACTTATCGAAAGGACTACGATTGATCCCCTATACTTGTGGGTCATCATCTGGCTGCCCTCTGGCCCACCTAGGTGCTTCGTGGAGCTTCCGTATCACTGATTTTTATATATTTTTCTTGGGATTTTTGGGACTTTGAAAATTGGGGTAAAGTTCCTGCAATTAAAAGACATCAGCATACAGAAACTGGCACTGGGTGCAATGAGTTAGTAGGTTAGTCCAAATATGTTTAAAAACGTACCAAAGTGTAGCAAAACATATAACAATGTCACCCAAAAGAGCATGGAACAAACAAAATTATAGATACGTTTGGGACGTATCTACAACCCCAAGCTTAATTCCTGCTTGTCCTCGAGTAGGTAAATGATAACACAAATAATTTCTGTGGTGACATGCTAACACACATATAAGAACTTCAAAGTAAAGCAAGTAAGATATGCAATTCAAGTCAAGACAATAACTCGCAAGAGTCTATATTTAGTATTGAAAATAGCAAAGTAAGAACATAAAGGTGCAAGATCTCTCGCTGTCCGTGACTCGAATGTCTCCAAATGGTGTTTGCGTGCAAGAAGTGGGAGATGGGTTTAGAGCATAAAAATATTATATAGTTTAATTGAGAACTCAATCTACTAAAACTTCACACTTGGTCTCCTTCAAAATCTTATTTTGACTCATCCCAGACCACTAGTCACGCAGAAGTCAAAATGATCCTCTCCCTTTCGACTTTGAGCACTCATGCAATGAATGAGCACAAGCAAGATATGTTGGCACTTAGGATGGAAAAGATAATAATGATGGGGAAGGAAGACAAAAAAGGTGTGAAAGGCTCACATAAATGAGGACAACTATAGTCGAGAGAAAGCCAAATGATAGATATGATGTGAGGAGTAGGGATTGCCATGCAACAGATGCACATATGAACTAAGGTAAGCTCTCCAATGGAAATAATGGGGGTGCATCCAACTTGCTTGCTCATGAAGACCTAGAGCTCATTAGAGGACGCTCATCATTGGAATATACAAGCCAAGTTCTATAGTGTAAGGGTCCCCACATAGTTATGCATGAATGATAATCTCTATGGAGTACAAATATAACAATGGGGTACGAGTGTGGATCTTTCAAAAGGAATAGTAGTGTTGCCCCCTTCTCTCTTTTTATTTCCTTTTTTTCTTTTCTTTTTATTTTCGTGGCATCTTTCGCTCTTTCTATTTATCTCTCATTTGTCCTCTTTAGGATCTTTTCATGTGTCCCCTTTTGGGATCTTTTCCTCACTTAAGGGCAACACTCTATATTTTACAAGAATAAAAAGAAGATCTTCAGACTTTATAAGAAGTACTCAACATAAAGACAAATGAAAACTATCATGATGTATGCAAATGTATGCCTCTGCCAGCGTAGGAGGATATGAAATGAAACTAACATGTCATGTAGCAATAATAAGGGCAAGGCCCAACTAGCATGCAGCTCCTCGATCAAGCAAAAGCATGTATGACATGAAGATCAAGTCATGAGATGGTGGATGTTGCATGGCAATGTATCTCAGAAATTCTATGGAAATGCCTTAATAGGTAGGTATGGTGGCTATTTTGAGGAAGGATATAATGAGGATTATGATAACATAGTGTATCATGCCAAGGGTTTGGATGCACAGGCGAAGTTCGCACCAATTCTCAAGATGAGAGAGGGCAATGCATGGTACCGAAGAGGCTAGCAAAATATGGATGGTGGATGTGCCAACAGTTGAATACTCGCATTAGTCCGAAGAACTCATGCACTTATTATTGGTAACTCTCTATCTAGTCAGGAGATTCACAAAGAGACAAGTACCCCAATGAGGAGTGTTTGTGGGTTTGGTTATCCTTGTGCATCCTCGACCCATGATAACGCGAGGGTACTCTATATATTCCAACCCCTCCAGAGGTTAGCGATCTATCTAGTAGCTACAGTTCTCATTTTTTTAGTTTTTGAAAATACACATGGATTTCCCAAAATAAAACACCTATCACTAATAGGCTAAAGCTCTTGACACCAATAGTCCAAACATTACTCAAATCAATACCTCAAAACTATTGCAAGTTACTACTATACTTAAATAACAACCTGAGTTACCTACTCATGCAAGACACACAACTCAGTGCAACAAGCCAACTCTCTAAACAAGATAAGTATGATAACTCAAGAGAGTTCCAAAATAAACCTAAATAAAAGCTCTTAAAAAGATAAAGCATGAAAACTAAGAGCTAAGCATGACAACAGCTATGAAAAGATAAAGAACACACAAAAAAATATAAGCATGAAAACCTATGTTGTGTTCTAGGGTGGAGTGGAGCGTGTTTCTCTCCCAAACAAAGAAGGCTAGGTTCCAACTTGTTATGAACAGCAAGGAAAACTAAAACAAACTAAAAAGTAAAGAACGGGACGCTCCAAGCATAGCACATAACATATGAAATGATAAAACTATAGCATGGAGAAGGACAAACTGATGATTGTTGATGGAGAAGGGGATGCACGGGGGAATCCCCAAGCTTAGACGCTTGAGTCTCCTTGGATATTTCTTGGGGGTGCATGGGGGCATCCCCAAGCTTGAGCGCTTGACACTCCTAGATCTTCTTTCATCATCTTCCATCGCATACTTGAAAACTCCCTTCATACGAAACTCATCATAAGCTGATTAGAGTGGTTAGTGCCCATAATAAAATAATTTATTCTCTACTGGAAATTAAGATTTTCATGAAGAGCTATTGTTTCTCAAGATCTCCAAAAGGTTTTTGCAATAAAAGCAAGCTTAAGATTTGCAAAACAATGAAAACGCAAAACAGGGCAGAATCATGGAAAAACAGACCAACACGTAGTAAATATTTTTTCGGGGCACTTCTGCAACTGAAATAAAAAACGCAGAACAGACGCCAGAAATACAATTATATAGAGCATACTGTTACAAAAATTCAGATCAAAAAGATGATTTGGTTATTTTTAGCGAATTTTTCCATCAAGGAGACAGAATCTGTTTCTGGACACCATGTCACAACTTTTGAACTTTCTTGAAATCGGAGGCTAAAACTTGGCACAAAGCTTGAAAACAAAGATACAATGATGTTGCTACAGTAGTAACAGCATCAAGACCACTAAAACTGAAAGTAAAAACAAATTGGGTTGCCTCCCAACAAGCATTTTCTTTTATGCCTTTGAGCTAGGCATGATGCAAAAAGAAGTAGTAACAACATCAAGACCACTAAAACTGAAAGTAAAAACAAATTGGGTTGCCTCCCAACAAGCGCTTTCTTTTATGCCTTTGAGCTAGGCATGATGCAAAAAGAAGGATCAAGATTCACCAAAGTCATTGGAATCATCAAAACCTTCAAAGGGATCCTCAACAAGTTCATCCTTATTTTTCCTAGGGAACGGGTATGTACCTTTCGCTTTCCCACGTAAGCATATGTGTCCTTTACCTATATCAATGAAGCCTTTCATGGCTCGGAGGAAGTCCCTTCCAAGCACTATGTTTCCTTGGTTTGGCTTCATGATGAAGAAATCAACCGTTGCATTCCTTTTAGAGAATGTAACCTAGACATATTTTACCTTTCCCTGGATCTCAGAAATATCTCCATTAGCATGTTCATGATAAGATGAAAAATTGTCCATGTTTAAAAGGCTTAGAGAATCATAAACAACCTTTGACATTGTAGAAACCATGGGTCCAATATCACAAGAAGCAAGGAAGTTTTGGTTAATGATGCTAATTCTAACAAAAGGCTCCCGGTCATCATCTATTTTCAAAATCATTTTCTTATCAACCATGGGTTTCTCTCTTTCTGTGAAGTCTAGAGCATCTATTATTCTTTCAATGGTAGCAAGTCTATCTATAATAGTGTCAAATCCACGATCATAAACAAGGTAATTAGATATACCATGTATAATATCAAGAGCTCTAGCCTCATTACACTCTAAAAAATCTCCTTCAGCTATAATATCAAGAGAGTGTTTACACCATATAAAAATACCATGATAAAACTTTCTAAGCACAACTTTGATAGGCATGCAAGGCATAATTCTTTTATGTGCTTCAGAAATTCTATCCCAAGCCTTCTTCATATTTTCTCCATTCCATTAATGGAAATCTAGGACCTCAGATTCCCTCAAAGCATCAAACCCTAACATGCTGGACTAAGCAGAAAGGACAACTAAAAGCAAATCAACTATTTTTTTGTGGTTTTTGTTATAAGACTTTAAAGCAAAAACTAGAAAGCAAAATAACAACACTAAAAATCAAAGGTAAAAGATAGTGCGCAACTCCCCTATCTTGAAGACTGGAGTCCCTCGCAACGGCACCAGAAATTTGCTTGATGACGAGTTGATGGATATACTTCTCGCCCCTCGTTGGTTACGCCAAGTGGAAGGTGGAGATGTAGTCAGGAGCAGATTTCCCTTACACGGGGACTGTAAGGTTTATCGAACCAGGATGACTCCGAGGATCAACAAGTAGGTGTCCGCTGCTATGGCGCTAGCAGAAGACGTGGACCTGCACACACAACAAATAACTTTGCTCCCAACGAGTTCAGAGAAGTTGTCAATCTCTCCGGCCTTGTAGTTTGCAAAGGATCAAAACACAAGCGGGAATAGTGATAGTGATTGCAACGGAAAAGTAAATAAAGCAGTAAATGATGGAGGTGTAAGCAATGGTGGTGATATGGATCTGAGTCACATGATGTTCACTAGTGATGTCTCTCTCCCAAAAGACGATAAATAAATATGCTTGGGTAAACAAATTATAGTTGGGCAATTGAAAGAATTATAAATGCACCGCAATGCTAATCATGCTACAAGAAAGTTAAAGGCTCAAAAGTAATGGGCAGTACGCCAAGACAAGTAGACCGTTTATTCATCAGCATCTACTTACTAATCATCCACCTTGAGATACCTATCCAAAACATCTCGCTGGTATTAAGTTGCGAGCCCCACCCAAAGTGTAAACTCAAAGCAACGTACAACTACATTAATGAACTTTGCGTAAGGTAAACAATCCTTGCAACCGTGGTCACAAGCACCATTGTTTTCTCCCTGGTGGCAACAACACATCCCCTAGTCTCATGTTTCTGTCACTCAAGCTAGACATCAGGGGGCATGAACCCACAATCATGCATAACGCTCCCTCTTGGAGTTACAATCTACTACTTGTCCAAAGAAATAAAAAGCAACAGAGAACATGAATGAATCACTAAATAACATAATATAAAAGGAGAACCAAATATATAACTCATCACAATCTGAACATAATCTCATAATCCATCGGATCCTAGCAAACCGAGCATAGCGATAGCAGGAAAATTGCAAAGATGCCTTGATCATGTAGGACAACTCACAATGGATAATCATGGAAGCACAAGATTGGAGATAAGACATCACATAGCTATTGGTCATGGACTCATGGTCCAAGGAGGAATACTCACGACACGTCAGAGAAGCGTCCATGGCGGTGGAGAAGCTCCCAGAGGTCAATCCTCCCTCCGACATGGTGCCGGGAAGACGTCTCCTGATGCTCCCGATCTCGGAAGCGCTGAGGCGGCGGAACGATGGAGAAATTGGCGATTATGGATATGATGGAAGGGTTTCTGATCGGAGGGGTAAATATAGGCCAAAGGAGGGCGTTAGAGGGCGTGGGGCCCACCCAGGCGGCCTGTGGGCACGACCAGGGGCCAGGCCGTGCACGGAGGCCGCCTGGGCAACCCTGGCTCCCCTCTCGCCCACCTTGGTGTTTCATGAAACTTCCGTCATGCTGATTTTTATATATTTTTCTCGGGATTTTTGGGGCTTTGGAAATTTGGGTAAAACCCCTACAAAAGGACATGAGAAGACAGAAACTGGTACTGGGTGCACTGAGTTAGTAGGTTAGTCCAAATATGTGTAAAAAGATATAAAGGTGTAGAAAACATATAACAATGTTACCCAAAAGATCATGGAACAAGCAGAAATTATAGATATCTTTGGGACGTATCAACATCCCCAAGCTTAATTCCTGCTCGTCCTTGAGTAGGTAAATGATAACACAAGTAATTTCTGTGGTGTCATGCTAACACACATATAAGAACTTCAAAGTAAAGCAAGTAAGATATGCAATTCAAGTCAAGACAATAACAAGCAAGAGTCTATATCTAGTATTGAAATTAGCAAAGTAAGAACATAAAGGTGCAAGAGCTCTCGCTGTCCGTGACTCGAATGTCTGCAAATGGTGTATGCCTGCAAGAAATGGGAGATGGTTTTAGAGCATGAAAATAGTTTTTAATTGAGAACTCAATCTACTAAACTTCACACTTGGTCTCCTTTGGAATCTTATTTTGACTCATCCCCAGACCACTAGTCAGGCACAAGTCAAAATGATCCTCTCCCTTTCGACTTTGAGCACTCATGCAATGTATGAGCGCAAGCAAGATATGTTGGCACTTAGGATAGCGAAGAGAATAATGATGGGGAAGGAAGACAAAAAGGTGTGAAAGGCTCACATCAATGAGGGCAACCATAGGCGAGAGAAAGACAAATGATAGATATGATGTGAGGAGTAGGGATTGCCATGCAACGGATGCACATATGATCTAAGGTAAGCTCTCCAATGGAACTAGTGGGGGTGCATCCATCTTGCTTGCTCATGAAGACCTGGAGCTCATTTGAGGAGGCTCATCATTGGAATATACAAGCTAAGTTCTATAGTGTAAAGGTCCCCATATAGTTATGCATGAATGCTAATCTCTATGGAGTACAAATATAGCAATGGTGTACGAGTGTGGATCTTTCAATAGGAATAGTAGTGTTTCCCCCTTCTCTCTTTTTATTTATCTTTTTTGTGGCCTCTTTGGCTCTTTCTTTTTATCTCTCATTTGTCCTCTTTGGGATATTTTCATGTGTCCTCTTTGGGATATTTTCCTCACTTAAGGGCAATACTATGTTTTACAAGAATAAAAAGAAGATCATCACACTTTATAATAAGTACTCACATAAAGACAAATGAATACAATCATGATGTATGCAAATGGATGCCTCTGCCAGTGTAGCAGGATACGCAATGATACTAGCGTATCATGTATGACATGAAGATCAAGTCATGAGACGGTGGATGTTGCATGGCAATGTATCTCGGAAAGGCTATGGAAATGCCTTAATAGGTAGGTATGGTGGCTGTTTTGAGGAAAATGAGGCTTATGATGAGAGAGCGTATCATGCCAAGGGTTTGAATGCACCGGCGAAGTTTGCACCAACTCTCAAGATGCGAAAGGGCAATGCAAGGTACCAAAGAGGCTAGCAAAATATGAAAGGTGGAAATGCCAACAATCGAATACTCGCATTAGTCCGAAGAACTCATACACTTATTATCGGTAACTCTCTATCTAGTTAGGAAATTCACAAAGAGACAAGTACCCTGATGAGGAGTGTTTGGGGGTTTTGTTATCCTTGCGCATCCTCGACCCAAGTTAACATGAGGGTACTCTATATATTCCAACCCTTCTATAGGTTAGCGATCTGTTTAGTAGCTAGAATTATCAACTAATTTTTAGTTTTTAAAAAACACACGGATTTCCCAAAATACGACGCCTATCACTAATAGTCTCAAGCTCTTGGAACCAATAGTCTAAACATTACTCAAATCAACACCCCAAAACTATTGCAAGTTACTACTATACTTAAATAGCAACCTCAATTACCTACTCATGCAAGACACACAACTCAGTGCAATAAGCCAATTCTCTAAACAAGATAAGCATGATAACTCAAGAGAGTTCCAAAAGCAACCTAAGTAAAATCTCTTAAAAAGATAAAGCATGAAAAATAAGAGCTAAGCATGACCACAACTATGAAAAGATAAAGAACACACAAAAAGATAAGCATGAAAACCTATGTTGTATTCTAGGGTGGAGTGGAGCATGTTTCTCTCCCAAACAAAGAAGGCTAGGTTCCAACTTGTTATCAACAACAAGCAAAACTAAAACAAACTAAAAAGTAAAGAGCGGGATGCTCCAAGCATAACACATAACATACGAAGTGGTAAAAATATAGCATGGAGATGGACGAACTGATGATTGTTGATAGAGAAGGGATGCACGGGGGCATCCCCAAGCTTAGACGCTTGAGTCTCCTTGAATATTTGTTCAGGTGCATGGGGGCATCCCCAAGCTTGAGCGCCTGACACTCCTGGATCTTATTTCATCATCTTCCATATCATACTTGAAAACTCCCTTCATACGAAACTCATCATAAGCTGATTAGAGTGGTTAGTACCCATAATAAAATAATTTATTCCCTACTGAAAATAAAGATTTTCATGAATAGCTACTGTTTCTCATGATTTAGAAAAGGTTTTTGCAAAGGAAAATCAAGCTTAAGATTTGCAAAACGATGAAAACGCAAAACGTGGCAGAATCTGCGAAAAACAGAACAACATGTAGTAAATAATTTTTTTCGGGGCACTTGTGCAACACAAATCAAAAAACTTAGAACAGATGCCACAAATACAATTATGTAGAGCATGCTGTCAAAACAATTCAGATCAAAAAGTTTATTTGGTGATTTTTGCCGATTTTTTCTGTCAAGCAAACATAATCTGTTTCTGGACAACATGGCACAACTTTTGAACTTTCTTGCAATCGGAGGCTAAAACTTGGCACAAAGCTTGAAAATAAAGATACAATGATGTTGCTACAGTAGTAACAAGCATCAAGACCACTAAAATTAAAGTAAAAACAAATTGGGTTGCCTCCCAACAAGCTCTTTCTTTTATGCCTTTGAGCTAGGCATGATGCAAAAAGATCAAGTATTATCAACTCCATAAGAATAACTTGACCGAATAACGGACTCATAAGATAACTTAATCTTCTTTCGAGGGAAGTGTTCCATTCCCTTTTTAAGGGGAAATTGGAATCTAATGGTCCCTTCTTTCATGCCAATGATAGCACCAACGGTGTGGAGAAAAGGACATCCCAAAATAACTAGACATGAGGGATCACACTCAATGTCCATAATAAGAAAATCAACGGGAATATAATTATCATTGACAACAATAAGAGCATCATTAATTCTCCCTAAAGGTTTCTTTATGGAAGAATCAACAAGACGAACACCAAACGAACATTGATCAAAAGGTTTCGAATCAAGCATATCATACATTCTTTTGGGCATAATGGGGGCACTAGCTCCAACATCACATAAGGCAAAGCAAGAGATATTATTCAATTTAATCTTGACAATAGGATCCCAACCATCTTCTAGTTTTCTAGGAATAGAAGTCTCTAGCTTGAGCTTCTCCTCCCTAGCTTTGATAAGAGCATTGGTAATATGCTCGGTGAAGGCAATATTGAGTGTACTAGTGTGGGGGTCTTTAGCCATTCTTTGCAAAAAAAAGTGATAACTTCGGAAAGACTACAATTGTCAAAATCAAGATTGCTACCATTAATCAAAGTGGTGGCAATGTCATCTAAGCTCATTCTTTTGGTAGTCTCTAAATTCAAAGGACCTTCTTGTCCTATAGTTGAGGTATTAGCATCACCATTAATAGGTCCATTGGGACTAGGGGTATGATGGGTGCTAAAAGTTTTGAGATCCTCAACAACTTGTATAGTAGCAATGGTAGTATGTGCAGGAAGGCTCTTAATCCTATCTTTCTCTTATTTTTCTCTAGCCCATCTATCTTTTAGTTTGGCTAGCATTCTTATGTTCTCATTAATTTGGACTTGGATAACATTCATGGGTGTGGTGTTCCTTTCCTCCAGGGGGGAGTTCTAATTTTAAGCATCTCTACATCAGGAGCTATGTTGTCTACCTTCAAAGAGAGATTATCTAATTTTTCCAATTTCTCTTCTACACTCTTTTCGAAGGCCTTTTGAGAAGTGATAAAGTCTTTAATCATGCTCTCTAATTCAGAAGTGGAGTTTTTGGTGCTAGGATAAGTGTTGTTGTTCCCATAATTGTTGGATGAGAACGGTCTAGGATTGCTACCAAAATTACTCCTATAAGCATTATTATTAGAGTTATTCCTAGAGATAAAAGTAACATCAACTTGCTCTCTTTCTTGAGCAACCAAAGAATTTAAAGGAACATCATGAGGATCAATAGGAGCTTGATTAGTAAGTAAAGTCATGATCATGTCAACCTTATTATTAAGGGAGGAGATCTCCTCAATAGAGTTTACCTTCCTACGTGTTGGAGCTCTCTAGGTGTGCCATCGAGAATAATTTGTCATCATCTCGTCCAATAGCTTTGTGGCAGCACCAAGTGTAGTTGACATAAAGGTTCCTCCCGCGGCCGAGTCTAACAAATTTTGCGAGGTAAAGTTCAATCCTGCATAGAAAGTTTGGATAACCATCGAAGTAGTCAAACCATGTGTAGGGCAATTCTTAACAAGATATTTCATACGTTCCCAAGCTTGGGCAACGTGTTCATTATCCAGTTGTCTAAAATTCGTAATGTTACTTCTTAACTGGATAATCTTAGCAGGCGGGTAATACTTCCCAATAAAAGCATCTTTGCACTTATCCCAAGAATCTATGCTATTCCTAGGCAAAGATTGAAGCCACACTTTAGCTCCTCCTCTTAAGGAGAAAGGAAAAAAGCTTAAGTTAAACAATATCACCATCTACTTCTTTATATTTTTGTATATCACAAAGCTCAAAAAAATCATTCAAGTGCAAAGCAGCAGCATCTCGAGCACCGGAGAATTGTTCTTTCATAACAAGGTTCAGTAAAGCAGGTTTAATCTCATAGGAGGTAGCCCCAGTGGCGGGAGCAGCAATAGGAGTGCAGATAAAGTCATTGTTGTTGTGACTAGTGAAGTCACACAACTTGCTGTTCTCAGTGGAACCCATAGCAGCAACAACAAGCAAGAACACATGAACTAGTTTTTTTTGTGGTTTTTGGTATAAGACTATAAAGCAAAAACTAGAAAGCAAACTAAAAAGACTAAAAAAGCAAAGGTAAAAGATAGCATGCAACTCCCCTATCTTGAAAACTGGAGTCCCCGACAACGGCGCCATAAACTTGCTGGATGATGAGTTGATGGATATACTTCTCGTCCCTCGTTGGTTACCCCAAGTGGAAGGTGGAGATGTAGTCAGCAGAAAATTTCCCTTACACGGAGACTATAAGGTTTATCGAACCAGGAGGACTTTGAGGATCAACAAGTAGGTGTCCGCTGCTCTGGCGCTAGCAGAAGATGTGAACCTGCACACACAACACATAACTTTGCTCCCAATGAGTACATAGAGGTTGTCAATCTCTCCGGCCTTGTAGTTTGCAAAGGATCAAAACACAAGCGGGAATAGTGATAGTGATTGCAACGGAAAAGTAAATAAAGCAGTAAATGGTGGAGGTGTAAGCAATGGTGGTGGCATGGACCTGAGTCACATGATGTTCACTAGTGATGTCTCTCTCCCAAAAGACAATAAATAACTATGCTTGGGTAAACAAATTACAGCTGGGCAATTGATAGAATCATAAACGCACCGCAATGCTAGTAATGCCACTAGAAAGTTAGAGGCTCAAAGTAATGGGCAGTACGCCAAGACAAGTAGACCGTTTATTCATTAGCTTCTACCTACTAATCATCCACCTTGAGATATCTATCCACAACATCTCGCTGGTATTAAGTTGTGAGCCCCACCCAAAGTGTAAACTCAAAGCAACGGACAACTGCATTAACGAACTTTGCGCAAGTTAAACAATCCTTGCAACCATGGTCACAAGCACCGTTGTTTTCTCCGTGGTGGAAACAACACAGCCCCTAGTCGCATGTTTCTGTCACTCAAGCTAGACATCAGGGGGCATGAACCCACAATCATGCATAACGCTCCCTCTTGGAGTTACAATCTACTACTCGGCCAAAGCAATACAAAGCAAAAGAGAACATGCATGAATCACTAAAGAACATAATATAAAAGGATAATCAAATATATAACTCATCACAACCTGAACATAATATCATAATCCATAGGATCCCAGCAAACCGAGCATAGCAATAGCTGGAAAATTACATAGATGCCTTGATCATGTAGGGCAGCTCACAAGGCTAATCATGGAAGCACAAGATTGGAGAGAAGACATCACATAGCTAATGGTCATGGACTGATGGTCCAAGGAGGACTACTCACGGCACGTCTGGGAAGCGTACATGGCGGTGGAGAAGCTCCCGGAGGTCAATCCTCCCTCCGACTGGGTGCCGGGAAGAGGTCCCATGACGCTCCCGATCTCAGAAGCGTTGCGGCGGCCGAACGATGGAGAAATTAGCGATTCTGGATATGATGGAAGGGTTTCCGACTGGAGGGCTAGATATAGGCCAAAGGAGGGCGTCAGAGGCCGTGGGGCCCACCCAAGAAGCCTGTGGGAACGACCAGGGGCCAGTCCGCGCAGGGAGGCCGCCTGGGCAGCCCCTGGCTCCCCTCTGGCCCACCTTTGGTGCCCCGGAAGCTTCCGTTTTGCTGATTTTTATATATTTTTCTCAGGATTTTTGGGGCTCTGGAAATTCGGGTAAAAGCCCGTGCAAAAAAGACATCAGCAGACAGAAACTGGCACTCGGTGCACTGAGTTAGTAGGTTAGTCCAAATATGTGTAAAAAGATATAAAAGTGTAGCAAAACATATAACAATGTCACCCAAAAAATCATGGAACAAGGAGAAATTATAGATACGTTTGGGACGTATCATTTGGTTATCCTTGCGCATCCTCGACCCATGGTAACGTGAGGGCATTCTATACATTCCAACCCCTCCAAAGGTTAGCGATCCATCTAGTAGCTAGAGTTCTCAACTGTTTTTTTTTGAAAATACACACGGATTTCCCAAAATACGACCCCTATCACTAATAGGCTCAAGCTCTTGACACCAATAGTCCAAACATTACTCAATTCAATACCTCAAAACTATTGCAAGTTACTACTATACTTAAATAGCAACCTCAATTACCTAGTCTTGCAAGACACACAACTCAGTGCAACAAGCCAACTCTCTAAACAAGATAAGCATGGGAACTCAAGAGAGTTCCAAAAGCAACGTAAATAAAAGCTCTTAAAAAGATAATGCATGAAAACTAAGAGCTAAGCATGACATCAGCTATGAAAAGATAAGGTACAAACAAAAAGATAAGCATGAAAACATATGTTGTGTTCTAGGGTGGAGTGGAGCATGTTTCTCTCCCAAACAAAGAAGGCTAGGTTCCAACTTGATATGAACAACAAGAAAAACTAAAACAAACTAAAAATTAAAGAGCGGGACGCTCCAAGCATGGCACATAACATATGAAGTCATAACAATATAGCTTGGAGAAGGACGAACTAATGATTGTTGATGGAGAAGGGGATGCATGATACGTCCATTTTGCATCATGCTTTCATGTTGATATTTATCGCTTTTTGTGCTGTTATTACACTTCACACTACAATACTTATGCCCGTTCTCTCTTATTTTGCAAGGTTTACATGAAGAGGGAGAATGCCGGCAGCTGGAATTCTGGCCTGAAAAGGGAGCAAGTTTGAGATACCTATTCTGCGCAACTCCAAAAGACGTGAAAATCAACGAGGATTTATTTTGGAATTTATAAAAAATACTGGGCCAAAGAAGTACCAAAGGGGAGCAAGCAGGAGGCCACAATCCTGCTAGGCGCGGCCTACCCCCGGTCGCGCCTAGGGGGTTTGTGGGCTCCCTGTTGGCCCTCTTCCCCCCCCTCTTTTGCTATAAGGAGGGTTTCGTTCCAGAAAAAATCAAGAGGAGGCTTTCGGGAGGAATCGCCATCGCCATGAGGCGGAACTTGAGCCGGACCAATCTAGAGCTCCGACACGGTCGTCCTGCCGGGGAAACTTCCCTCCCGGAGGGGGAAATCGTCGCCATCGTCATCACCAACACTCCCCTCATCGGAGGGGACTCATCACCATCAACATCTTCATCAGCACCATCTCATCTCCAAACCGTAGTTCATCTCTTGTAACCAATCTCTGTCTCGCGACTCCGATTGGTACTTGTAAGGTTGCTAGTAGTGTTAATCACTCTTTGTAGTTGATGCTAGTTGGATTACTTGGTGGAAGATTATATGTTCAGATCTTTGATGCTACTCATTACCTCTCTGGTCATGAATATGATTATGCTTTGTGAGTAGTCACTTTTGTTCCTGAGGACATGGGATAAGTCATGCTATAAGTAGTCATGTGAATTTGGTATTCGTTCGTTATTTTGATGTGTTGCATGTTGTCTCTCCTCTAGTGGTGTTATGTGAACGTCGACTACATAACACTTCACCATTGTTTGGGCCTAGAGGAAGGCATTGGGAACTAGTAAGTAGATGATGGGTTGCTAGAGTGACAGAAGCTTAAACCCTAGTTTATGCGTTGCTTCATAAGGGGCTGATTTGGATCCACTAGTTTAATGCTATGGTTAGACTTTGTCTTAATTCTTCTTTCATAGTTGCGGATGCTTGCGAGGGGGGTTAATCATAAGTGGGATGCTTTTCCAAGTAAGGGCAGTACCCAAGCACTGGTCCACCCACATATCAAACTATCAAAGTAGCGAACGCGAATCATATGAACAGGATGAAAACTAGCTTGACAGAAATTCCCATGTGTCCTCGGGAGCGCTTTACCTCCTATAAGAGTTTGTCCAGGCTTGTCCCTTGCTACAAAAGGGATTGGCACACTTTTCTCCACCTTTGTTACCGTTGTTACTTGCTACTTGCTACGAATCATCTTATCACACAACTAATTGTTACCGACAATTCCAGTGCTTGCATAGATTACCTTGCTGAAAACCATTTGTCAAATCCTTCCGCTCCTCGTTGGGTTCGATAGTCTTACTTATCGAAAGGACTATGATAGATACCCTACACTTGTGGGTCACCAAGACTCTTTTCTGGCGCTGTTGCCGGGGAGTGAAGCGCCTTTGGTAAGTGGAATTTGGTAAGGAAACATTTATATAGTGTGCTGAAATTTATTGTCACTTGTCACTATGGAAACTAATCCTTTGAGAAGCTTGTTCGGGGTATCTTCACCTCGAACGGAAGCACAAGGAGTTTCTCCTCAACCTGCTGCACCTACTGAAAATATTTGCTATGAATTTCCTTCGGGTATGCTTGAGAAACTGCTGGCTAATCCTTTTACAGGAGATGGAACATCACATCCCGACTTGCATCTAATTTATGTAGATGAAGTTTGTGGTTTATTTAAGCTTGCAGGTTTGCCCGAGGATGAAGTCAAGAAGAAGCTCTTTCCCTTATCTTTGAGGGATAAATCATTGACATGGTATAGGTTATGTGATGATACTGGATCATGGAACTACGACCGGTTGAAATTTGAATTTCATCAGAAGTTTTATCCTATGCATCTAGTACATCATGATCAGAATTATATTTATAATTTTTGGCCTCGTGACAGAGAAAGCATCGCTCAAGCTTGGGGGAGGCTTAAATCGATGTTATATTAATGCCCCAACCATGAGCTCTCGAGAGAAATTATCATTCAAAACTTCTATGCTCGGCTTTCTCATGATGATCGCACCATGCTTGACACTTCTTGTACCGGTTCTTTTATGAAGAGAGATATTGACTTCAAATGGAATTTATTGGAAAGAATTAAACGCAACTTTGAATATTGGGAGCTTGATGAAGGTAAGGAGTCAGGTATGAATTTCAAGTTTGATTGCGTTAAATCCTTTGTTGAAACAAATACTTTTTGTGGTTTTAGCGCTAAGTATGACTTGACTCTGAGATAGTAGCTTCATTGTGTGAATCATTCGCTACTCATATCGATCTCCCCAAAGAGAAGTGGTTTAAATATCATCCTCCCTTAGAAGTCAATGTAGTTAAACCCAATCCAGTTGAAGAGAAAGTCATTGCCTATAGTGATCCTATTGTTCCCAGTGCTTACATTGAGAAACCACGTTTCCCTGTCAGGATAAAGGATCATTATAAAGCTTCAACTGTGATACGTAGGGGCTACATTAGAACATCTACACCCCCTGAGCAAATTAGAGTTGAACCTAGCATTACTATTATCAAATATTTGCTGTCCGACAATGTCGAGGGCCATGATATTAACTTCTGTGAAGATGCTGCTAGAATTGCTAAACCTCATGCTAGAGACAAACATAGGCATGTTGTTGGCACGCGTGTTGTTTCTGTTAAGATAGGAGATCATTGTTATCATGGTCTATGTGATATGGGTGCTAGTGTTAGTGCAATACCTCGATCCTTATATGATGAAATCAAAGACGAGATTGCACCTGTCGAGATAGAACTCATTGATGTCACTATTCAGCTTGCCAATAGAGATACTATCTGCCCTTTGGGAATTGTTAGAGATGTTGAAGTCTTGTGTGGTAAAATGAAGTATCCTGCTGATTTCCTTGTTCTTGCTACCACACAAGATAGCTTTTGTCCCATCATATTTGGCAGACCTTTCCTCAAAACTGTCAACGCTCATATTGACTGTGAGAAGCAAACTGTCACTGTTGGCTTTGAAGGTGTGTCACATGAGTCCAATTTCTCCAAGTTTGGTAGACAACCTCATGAAAAAGAGTTGCCTAGTAAGGATGAAATTATTGCCCTAGCTTCTATTGCCGTGCCTCCTACTGATCCTTTAGATCAATACTTGCTTGAGCATGAAAATGATATGCATATGGATGAAAGGGATCCTGATTCCAAACCAGTTGCTGATCATCAACGGAGATTAAATCCTAAGATGAAAGAGGTAGTAAGAAAAGAAATATTAAAGCTCCTGGAAGCAGGTATTATTTATCCTGTTGCTCATAGTGATTAGGTGAGTCCGGTGCATTGCGTCCCTAAGAAGGGAGATATTACCATTGTCCCTAATGATAAGGATGAATTGATCCCACAGAGGATTATTACTGGCTATAGGATGGTGATCGATTTTAGGAAATTGAATAAGGCAACTAGGAAAGATCATTACCCTTTGCCTTTTATGGACCAAATGCTAGAAAGACTGTCCAAACACACACACTTCTGCTTTCTAGATGGTTATTCTGGTTTCTCCCAAATACCTGTTGCACAATCTGATCAGGAGAAAACCACTTTCACCTGCCCTTTCGGTACCTTTGCTTACAGACGTATGCCTTTTGGCTTATGTAATGCACCTGCCACCTTTCAAAGATGGATGATGGCTATATTCTCTGACTTTTGAGAAAAGATTGTTGAGGTTTTCATGGATGACTTCTCCGTTTACGGGTCTTCTTTTGATGATTGCCTCAGCAACCTTGATCGAGTCTTGCAGAGATGTAAAGACACCAACCTTGTCTTGAATTGGGAGAAGTGCCACTTTATGGTTAATGAAGGCATCGTCTTAGGACATAAAATTTCTGAAAGAGGTATTGAAGTCGATAAGGCTAAGGTTGATGCAATCGAGAAAATGCCATGCCCCAGAGATATCAAAGGTATAAGAAGTTTCCTTGGTCATGCTGGTTTCTATAGAAGGTTCATTAAAGACTTTTCTAAGATTTCTAGGCCTCTTTCCAATCTCTTGCAAAAGGATATTCCTTTTGTTTTTGACGATGATTGTTAGGAAGCCTTCGAAATACTTAAGAATGCTTTGGTAACTGCACCTATTGTTCAACCACCTGATTGGAACTTACCTTTTGAAATCACGTGTGATGCTAGTGATTATGCTGTTGGTGCTGTCCTAGGACAAAGAGTTGATAAGAAGTTGAATGTTATTCACTATGCTAGTAAAACTCTAGACAATGCCCAAAGAAACTATGCTACTACGGAAAAGGAATTTTTAGCAGTCGTGTTTGCATGTGAAAAGTTCAGGTCTTACATTGTTGATTCCAAAGTCACTATTCACACTGATCTCGCTGCTATTAAGTACCTCATGGAAAAGAAAGTCGCTAAACCTAGATTTATCAGATGGGTTCTCTTGCTACAAGAATTTGATTTGCATGTTGTCGATTGGAAGGGTGCTGAGAACTCAGTATCAGATAACTTGTCTAGGTTGGAGAATGTTCTTGATGACCCACAACCTATTGATGATAGCTTTCCTGATGAGCAACTGAATGTCATCAATACTTCACATAGTGCACCGTGGTATGCTGATTATGCAAATTATATTGTTGCCAAATATATACCACCTAGTTTCACATACCAGCAAAAGAAGAAATTCTTCTTTGATTTGAGACATTACTTTTGGGATGATCCTCACCTTTATAAGGAAGGAGTTGATGGTGTTATTAGACGTTGTGTACCTGAACATGAACAGGGACAGATCCTACAGAAGTGTCACTCTGAGGCTTACGGAGGACACCATGCGTGAGATAGAACTGGACACAAGGTATTGCAATCAGGTTTCTATTGGCCCACTCTCTTCAAGGACGCCCATAAGTTTGTCTTGTCTTGTGACGAATGTCAAAGAATAGGTAATATCAGTAAACGTCAGGAAATGCCTATGAATTATTCACTTGTCATTGAACCATTTGATGTTTGGGGCTTTGATTATATGGGATCTTTTCCAAAATCGAACGGGTATACTCATATCCTAGTTGCTCTTGATTACTTTACTAAGTGTCTAGAAGCTATCCCAACTAGTAGTGCTGATCACAACACCTCTATCAGGATGCTTAAAGAAGTTATTTTCCCTAGATTTGGAGTCCCTAGATATCTAATGACTGATGGCGGTTCACATTTTATTCATGGTGCTTTCCGTAAAACGCTTGCTAAGTACGATGTCAATCATAGAATTGCATCTCCCTATCATCCTCAGTCCAGTGGTCAAGTAGAGCTAAGCAATAGAGAGATTAAACTAATTCTGCAAAAGACTGTTAATAGGTCTAGAAAGAATTGGTCTAAGAAGCTCGATGATGCACTGTGGGCTTATAGAACTGCCTATAAGAATCCCATGGGCATGTCTCCGTACAAAATGGTTTATGGAAAAGCATGTCATTTACCTGTTGAGCTAGAGCACAAGGCTTATTGGGCAATCAAAGAGCTCAACTTTGATTTCAAACTTGCTGGTGAGAAGAGGTTATTTGATATTAGCTCGCTTGATGAATGGAGAGCTCAGGCATATGAAAATGCCAAGTTGTTCAAAGAGAAGGTTAAGAGGTGGCATGATAAAAGAATACAAAAGTGTGAGTTCAATGTAGGTGATTATGTCTTGCTATATAATTCTCGTTTAAGATTTTTTGCAGGCAAGCTTCTCTCTAAATGGGAAGGTCCCTACATTGTTGAGGAAGTATATCGTTCCGGTGCCATCAAGATCAACAACACGGAAGGTAATTTTCCGAGAGTGGTAAATGGGAAAAGAATCAAGCATTATATCTCAGTTACTCCCATAAATGTTGAAAGCAATATTATCAATACCATAACTCCGGAGGAGTACATAAGGGATATTTATCAGCCTGTTTCGGACTCCGAAAACGAAGAGGTATGTGATTCGGTAAGTAAGCTGACTCCAAAACTTTTCCAGTAGGAATTTTTCTCCGTTTTGGAATTCTCCAAAGCCATCAAGATCAACAACATGGAAGGTAATTCTCCAAAGCAGTCCGGAAACCGCACGAGGAGGCGACAAGCCTGCGAGGTGCGAGCCACCCCCTGGCCACGCCTGGGGGGCTTGTGACCACCTCGTGTGCCTCCCGGAGTCCGTTTTCTTGTGGAGTACTCCTTCTGGTCAGAAAAAAATCATTATATATTCTCCCGAAAGGTCTGACCCTCGTATCACGCAAATTTCCTCTGTTTTCATTTCGAGCCTGTTTCTGCTGCAGATCTAGACCGCTATGGCGTCCCCAAAAGCTCCGAAGGACAAGATCTTAGAGAAGGTCATCAATCCCTACCTCGCGAAGTGCTGCAACACCCTCAATCTATCGAGATGCGTGAGGGGATGCTGCACAATATTGATGTTGAGGGGCCCAAGAAGACCGAAAGCATGGAGGCGAGGCTCGAAGCAATGGAGTAACAAGTCTTCAAGTGCCAAGGGATGGTGGAACGTGGACTCAACGCCAACCACATGATGATCATGGAGTTCACCAACAAGCACAAGATCGATGCCAATGACACCGGGAAGCATCTCTCCAGGCTCTATGACAGAATTGATCACCTCCAAGCCCAGATCTATGACCTGCAGAACCAAAACTGTGAGAATGAGTATAGATTTAAATCAATACGGTTGGCTGCAGATTTGAGGATTCTGGAGACTCGATCATCTTTCCATGATGGAGCACCTATGCCTTGGAAGACGGAGGATCAAACCCATGTTGCAACAACTCCACCACCATCACCTCCAAAGGAAGACAACTAAGCATGGGTATGGGCAATCCCCTTGGCTTGTGCCAAGCTTGGGGGAGTTGTCCCGGTATCGTATCACCTTCACATCTTTTGCATTTACCTTTTCTTAGTTCGATACTTTTTGGTTTTATCTTTCTCTTGTAGAATAAAGTTCTTAGTGTTTTAGGCTTGAGTTTTGCTTTGTGTCACCCCCGATGTATTCGAGTTCGTGAGTCATATAATAAAGAGTGTTTTAGTTAAGGGCCTTGCCTCATGCCATGATCAGGAGAATGAGAAAAGAACAAAAGCATGAAAGATCATGTAATGATCTTATGGGAAGTGATGGCTTCACATATCAAAATAATGTTGATTGAAACTTGTTGAGGGTGGACAAACGTAGACCTTGGTCATTGTTACAATTAATAGGAAGTGATAAAAGAAGGAGAGGTTCACATATGAATATATAATCTTTGACACCATCTATGATTGTGAACACTCACTAAACTATTACATGCTTAGAAGTAGATGTTGGACAAGGAAGACAACATAATGAATTGTGTTTGCTTGGTTCCGAACAATGTTATATGACTAGAGATCCCTTAGCATGTGACGATTGCTTCCACCTCATATCAGCCAAAACTTCCGCACTAAGTAGAGATATTGTGACATCCTCGACTTTTGCAACAGTAATTATTGTAATTAAGCTACAGTGATCAACCGCTAATGATGCCACGTCATCGAATTCCCATCTCAGACCCGCGTTGATTCGAGTTTGTCCGGATCCAGAATTTGAAAACAAAAGAAAAGTATTTTATAAATTCATGTTAAATATCAAAAGAATATAAGTATATAAAAAGGGTATTTAAGAAGAAAAATCAAATAGTAAAATAAATAATGAAAGAAAGAAAAGAAAAGAAATTAAAAAAAAGAAAAGAAATCAGACCCTCCCCCTGGCCCGACTGGGCCAAGGTGGCCCAGCCGGCCACTCCCGCTCAAACCCTAGCGCCCCCTGGCGAGGGAGCCCCCCTGGCTCGCTCCCTCTCCCTCCCCTTAGCGCCGCCACCCCCCCACGCTTCCCCTCTCGACACCCCACTCCCACCAACCGTCGCCCCACCCCCACGAGAAATCCCTCTCTCTCCCGTGACCCCATCTCCCTCCCCCACGAGCCCTCCTCTCCTCCCGTCGCCCCCCCTCAGATCCACTCCCTCCCTGGCCGGCGAGCCTCCTCCCGCCGACGAGCCCCCACGGCCTCCCTCCACCGGCCCTCCTCTTCACCCCTCACCCCCGGCCGGCGAGCCCCTTCCCTGCTCCTCCAACCGCCGGCACCACCCCCCCGTCGGTCGGACCTCCAACACCCTCCGGCGGCCGAGGCCCTCCCGGGGTCCTCCCTGGTCGGCCGACCCTGGCCAGGGGCCTCCCCCCGTCGCGCCCCCTTCCTCCCGCTCGGTCCAGGAGGGACCGGGCAGGGAGACCGCCCCCCTCGGCCCCTTCACCTCGCCGGCGAGCCCCTCCACCACCGGGCCTCCCCTACACCTCTTCCTCGCCGGAACCGCACCGTCACCGTCCCCTTCACCACCAGAACCGTGCCGTCACCGTCACCGTCACCGCCTAGTCCGCCTCCACGCCGTCTCCTCCGCCCCTTCCCACGAACTCCGGCTTCACCGGCCCCTCCCGTCAACGTCGGTGAGCCCCTCCTCGGGCTCCTCCCACCATGTCGTTCTCCTCGCCGTCCCGGTTCCGTTCCGGCAAACGAGGCTTCGATCCGTCGATGGTAGACTCCGGTAGGAAGGATTGAACATTTGGTTCTTCTATGTGGAGTTAGCAAAGAACCTCTGTGTTATATTTGTTAACAGAGAGAGGGAGATGAGAGTTTTGAGAGAAAATAAAAAAAACAAATGTTGTATTCCGTATGTATGTATGTATGTATTTGATACCCGTATTTATGTATGTATTTGCGTATATAGGCATGTGGAGAAATACGACATTTGTATGGTTATGTATTTGTGATTAAAAATGTGTTTTTGGCCTAGGGTCACTTATCGGTGGGGCCAACGCACCCGCTGTCTATGACAGGGAGGCCCCACGCGATAGTTAATATAAATAATAAAAATATATGTTTTATTAAATAAATAAATAAATAGATATAATAATTAATTAATGAGTTAATGAATTAGTTAAAAAGATATATAAGTTAATCTGTTAATTAGAATAATTAATTAACCTAATGAGAGAATGACACGTGGGTCCCCCACTAAATTAATCTGATTAATTAATAATTAATCTTAATAAAAACTTGTGCCTATGACGTTCGGGACCCGCAGGTCAGTTGACCAGTCAAATGTTCATGTCAGCATGACATCGCGATGATGTCATAATGGGATTTTATTAAATCATTTAAATCTGTTTTTAATTCCTAAATAATTAATAAAACTTTGAAAATTAATATAAAATAATCCGTAAGTCAGATCAAAATAATTTCAACATGAAAGTTGATCAGCAAAACGAGACGAACCCAGATACACGGTCCATTCGTCTGTCACGCGTCCCTAGCATAGCAAACATGGAACTTTTCCCTCGTTTCCAGTATAACCGGTAGTAGCCCGAGACCCGGAAAATATCGTCAGATATTCTTCCGACCCGTCTATGACGGATGTTGCTGCGTTAGCTCTTGTCTAGCCTGCATCTTGCCATGTCATGCTTTGTGTTGCATCGGTGCTATTATTTATTGTTTCTTCCCCCTCTTCTTACCGGTAGACCCCGAGACTGACGCTGCTGCCGGGTACATCTATGACCCTGCCGATCAGTCCTTTGCCGCAGAGCAGCAAGGCAAGCAAACTCCCCTTGATCATTCCTATATCGCCTATGTCTTTCTTCCTACTGCTTGCATTAGTATTTTGCTACTGTTGTAGTTAGCTCCTATATCTGATGCATAGCCTATTTTTGATGAACTGCTACTTTCAGTCCTGTACCTTTAACCTGCTTAGTATAGGTGGAGCAGTCATCCCCTCTGACCCCGTAGTTCAGTTACCCCGCTTGTTTGCAAATCCCGATCTCTGATCGACGAGCCAGACCGACACAGCACATTCACCCCCCTTCGTTGTACGACGCTACAGAGATACTATCGGGTACCGAGGGTGACACCTCACTAAGTACTTCTGATGATATCTCTGTAGTATAGCTAGTCGGTCGTGGTTATCGAGGGTGATTCCTCTTTCACCATTCCCGATGACGTCTCTGTCGTGCCACCCCGCGAGTGTGGGACCCCCGAGGGTGATTCCTCTAAGCCCACCTTGACGGGTACATCGTTCGGAATCCAACGAGGGTGATACCTCGGGTTCCCCCGATGTTTCAACCACACAGTTACTCGACCATGTTACTGGGATCTTCGGTGATTAGTTGTAAGACGGGTGGATTCCCGTGAGATTGTGTTGGTGGCCTAATTAAAATGCTAATGGATTTGGGTATTTGATCTGGGTTGGTCGGAGACCTTTTCGCACTAACCGGCTACGCGGGAAGAATTATGGGTACTCGGCGTCGCGGTATCAGCCGAAGCTTTTCAGATGCGAGCAATGTAGCGGCGCGCGCCCGAGTGGTCCCGAGATGCATCGCGCTTGTGACTAAGGGATGCTAGGACTGACGTCGGCCGCCCACGCCACGTGCAGGAGCGCGAAGGGGAACTGGGCCCACGAACCCTTTGTGCTTAGGAGTTAGACCGGCGGGCTGGCCTCTCTGATTAGTCTTAGGTGGGGCTGCGACGTGTCGATATTCCGAGGCCGGGCAGGACCCAAAAAAGTATGTCCGACCAGAGTGTTATCGAGCATGACGGGACATGTGGTGCACCCCTGCAGGGATGAAAATTAACTATTCGGATAGCCGTGTCCACGGTTACAGGACGACTTGGAGTTGTGCCCCGATCTTTTACAACTATAATTGTTACTTAACTGGAATTAGTTGGCCTCGGGATTGCTTCCTCGCAGGGAGTCGAGGGAGGATCTTTAGGCGTGACCTCACTTTATTTTTGCTGCAACAATATGACTATTAATGTTTTAACCCCCCCTGTTGTACTCTCGTCTATTGCTGCAAGACCCTGAAGATGCTAGTCTTCGATAGGACTAGGCCTGCTCTCTCTATTCTCGCATTGCTGGAGTCAGTCCACATATAACCCCCTTCTTTGATACTGATGCATAATTAGGATAGTTCTGATGTAAGACTTGCGAGTACTTTGGATGAGTACTCACCGCTGCTTTGCTCCCCCCTTGTCCCCTTGATCCGTTGCTGCGACCAGATGATGGAGCCCAGGAGATGGAGGTCCTCGCCGCCGACGACTGCTACCCCGACGGTGCCTACTACTACGTGGAGGCCGCTGATGATCAGGAGTAGTTAGGAGGTTCCCAGGCAGGAGGCCTCGCCTCGTTCGATCGTTGTATCTTTTGTGCTAGCCTTCTCTAAGGCACCCCATGTTGTTTTATGTCTGTACTCAGATATTTGTTGCTTCCGCTGACTCCTGTGTTTATCGAGCTTTCGTATTCTAGCCCTCGAGGCCCCTGGCTTGTAATATGAAGCTGATGTTATTTTATTTGTGCCTAGAGTTGTGTTGTGATATCTTCCCGTGAGTCCTTGGGTTTGGTTGTACGCATTTGCGTGTATGTTTAGCGTACGATTAAATCGAGGGCGTCACAGATACTACTTGTGCATCCATAAACCTTCAACCCAGTTTTGCCATGAGAGTCCACCATACCTACCTATGGATTGAATAAGATCCCTCAAGTAAGTTGTCGTCGGTGCAAGCAATAAAAATTGCTCCCTAAATATGTATGATCTATTAGTGTGTGGAAAATAAGCTTTGTACGAACCTGTGGTGAGGAAGACATAAAAGTGATAGACTGCATAATAAAGTTCTTTATCACATGAGGCAATATTAAGTGACGTTCCTTCACACTAAGAGGTCGCACATCCAAAACTCAAAAGCGCATGACAACTTCTGCTTCCCTCTGCGAAGGGCCTATCTTTTATCTTTACTTTTTGCCCTTGAAAGAGTCATGGTGATCTACACCAATTCCTTATTTCGCCTTTATCTTGGCTAACGTCATATGCTAGGGAAAGATCTATATTCATATGTCAACTTGGAAGTAAGTATTCATGAATTATTATTGTTGACATTACCCTTGAGGTAGGTAGTTGGGAGGCAAAACTATAAGCCCCTATCTTTCTCTTTGTCCAACTGAAACTTTGATCTCATGAGTACCACATGAGTTGTAGCAATTGTAGAAAACGAAAAGATGATTGAGTATGTGGATTTGCTTTACAAGTTCTTATTTGACTCTTTCCGATGTTATGATAAATTGCAATTGCTTCAATGACAAAAGGCTATCGGTTGTTAATTCTCATTAAGCTTCTTGATCCTTACTTTACCTTGTGAAGTAATTGTCACTTTAGAATAAGAGTTCATATGATGGTATTGCTGTTCTGACTAGGATCATGATGCCTGCATGTCCGTATCTTGTTTTGTCGACACCTCTCTCTCTAAACATGTGGGCATATTTATTGATCTCGGCTTTCGCTTGAGGACAAGCGAGGTCTAAGCTTGGGGGAGTTGATACGTCCATTTTACATCATGCTTGCATGTTGATATTTATCTCTTTTTGGGCTGTTATTACACTTCACGGTACAATACTTATGCCCTTTCTCTCTTATTTTGCAAGGTTTACATGAAGACCGAGAATGCTGGCAGCTGGAATTCTGGCCTGAAAAGGGAGCAAGTTTGAGATACCTATTCTGCGCAACTCCAAAAGCCGTGAAAATCAACGAGGATTTATTTTGGAATTTATAAAAAATACTGGGCCCAAGAAGTACCAGAGGGGAGCCACCAGGAGGCCACAAGCCTGCTAGGTGCGGCCCACCCCCTGGCCGCGCCTAGGGGGCTTGCGGGCTCCCTATTGGCCCTCTGGCTCCCCTCTTTTTCTATAAGGAGGGTTTCGTTGCACAAAAAATCAATAGGAGGCTTTCGGGAGGAATAGCCGCCGCCCCGAGGCAGAACTTGAGCCGGACCAATCTACAGCTCCGGTAGGGTCGTCCTGCCGGGGAAACTTCCCTCCCGGAGGGGAAAATCGTCGCCATCGTCATCACCAACACTCCTCTCATCGGAGGGGACTCATCACCATCAACATCTTCATCAGCACCATCTCATCTCCAAACCCTAGTTCATCTCTTGTAACCAATCTCCGTCTAAGGACTCCGATTGGTACTTGTAAGTTGCTAGTAGTGTTAATTACTCTTTGTAGTTGATGCTAGTTCGATTACTTGCTGGAAGATTATATGTTTAGATCTTTGATGCTACTCATTACCTCTCTGGTCATGAATATGATTATGCTTTGTGAGTAGTCACTTTTGTTCCTGAGGACATGGATAAGTCATGCTATAAGTAGTCATGTGAATTTGGTATTCGTTCGATATTTTGATGTGTTGTATGTTGTCTCTCCTCCAGTGGTGTTATGTGAACGTCGACTACAAAACACTTCACCATTGTTTGGGCCTAGAGGAAGGCATTGGGAAGTAGTAAGTAGATGATGGGTTGCTAGAGTGACAAAAGCTTAAACCCTAGTTTATGCGTTGGTTCGTAAGGGCTGATTTGGATCCAATAGTTTAATGCTATGGTTAGACTTGATCTTAATTCTTCTTTCGTAGTTGCGGATGCTTGCGAGAGGGGTTAATCATAAGTGGGATGCTTGTCCAAGTAAGGGCAGTACCCAAGCACCGGTCCACCCACATATCAAACTATCAAAGTAGCGAACGCGAATCATATGAACATGATGAAAACTAGCTTGACAGAAATTCCCATGTGTCCTCGGGAGCGCTTTACCTCCTATAAGAGTTTGTCCAGGCTTGTCCCTTGCTACAAAAGGGATTGGGCCACTTTTATCCACCTTTCTTACAGTTGTTACTTGCTACTTGCTATGAATCATCTTCTCACACAACTATCTGTTACCGACAATTTCATTGCTTGCAGATATTACCTTGCTGAAAACCACTTGTCAGATCCTTGTGCTCCTCGTTGGGTTCGACACTCTTACTTATCGAAAGGACTACGATAGATCCCCGGCACTTGTGGGTCATGAATGTACGAGGGCATCCCCAAGCTCAGACGCTTGAGTCTCCTTGAATATTTCTTGGGGTGTATGGGGGCATCCCCAAGATTGAGCGCTTGACACTCCTGGATGTTCTTTCATCATCTTCCAACGCATACTTGAAAACTCCATTCATAAGAAACTCACCATAAGCTGATTACATTGGTTAGTGCCTGCTACCTCTTGAGCTTGCGTTGGTTTTTCCCTTGAATAGGAAAGGGTGATGTAGCACAATAGCAGTAAGTATTTCCCTCAGTTTGAGAACCAAGGTATCAATCCAGTAGGAGTATCAAGGCAAGTCTCCAAAGTACCTGCGTAAAAACAAACAAACTTGCACCCAACGATATAAAGGGGTTGTCAATCCCTTCATGATTGATTGCAAGGTGAGATCTGAAGGCGGAAAGTGCAATAAAGTGAAAGTGTAGAGCTTAAAATACGAAGTGAAGTAGACCCGGGGCCATAGTGTTCACTAGAGGCTTCTTTCATGATAGCAAATATCACAGTGGTGAACGAATTACTGTCGAGCAATTGATAGAATGGCGCAAAGTCATGATGATATCTAAGGCAATGAACATACATATAGGCATCACATCCGAGACAAGTAGACCTATACTGTCTGCATCTACTACTATTACTCCACACATTGACCTCTATCCAGCATGCATCTAGTGTATTGAGTTCATAACAAACAGAGTAACGCCTTAAGCAAGATGACATGATGTAGTTCATGCAGTAGATATAAACCCCATCCTTTTATCCTTGATGGCAACAACACGATGCGTGCCTTGCTACCCCTTCTGTCACTGGGTGAGGACACCGCACGGTAGGAACCCAAAACCAAGCACTTCTCCCATTGCAAGAATTATAGATCAAGTTGGCCAAACGAAACCCACAACTCGAAGAGAATTACAAGGATACGAAATCATGCATATAAGAGATCAGAGGAAACTCAAATAATATTCATAGATAATCTGATCATAAATTCACAATTCATCGGATCTCGACAAACAAACCGCAAAAGAAGATTACATCGGATAGATCTCCATGAAGATCATGGAGAACTTTGTATTGAAGAACCAAGAGAGATAAGAAGCCATCTAGCTACTAGCTATGGACCCGAAGGTCTGTGGTGAACTACTCACACATCATCGGAGAGGCAATGGTGTTGATGAAGAAGCCCTCCGTGTACGAATCCCCCCTCCGGCAGGTCACCAGAACGTGCCCCAGATGGGATCTTGCGGAGACAGAAGCTTGCGGTGACGGAAAAGTATTGTCGTGGCTCTCTCCCGTGGTTTCAGATTTTTAGGAAATTTATAGGCGGAAGAAGTAGGGCAAAGGAGCCTCGGGGGGCTCACAAGCCTGCTAGGCGCGACCCCCCAGGCCGCGCCTAGGGGGCTTGTGGCCTCCCCCGGAGTCCTTTGCCTTGGTTCTCAAGTTCCCTGCGTATCCTCTGTTATGAAAAAAATCATTCTGAAGATTTTATTCCGTTTGGACTCCGTTTAATATTCTCCTCTCAAAAGGGTCAAAAACACGGAAAAAACAGGAACTGGCACTGAGTTAATAGGTTAGTCCCAAAAAAGATATAAAATGCGTACAAAACATCCAAAGTTGACAAGATAATAGCATGGAACCATCAAAAATTATAGATACGTTGGAGATGTATCAAGCATCCCCAAGCTTAACTCCTGCTCGTCCTCGAGTAGGGAAGTGATAAAGACTGGATTTTTGATGTGGAATGCTACCTAACATATTTGTCCTTCGTAACTTATTTCATGTGACATGAATGTTCAGATCCGTAAGATTCAAAACAATAGTTTGCTATTGACATGAAAACAATAATACTTCAAGCAAACTAGCAAGGTAATCATGAACTTTTGAAATAACAAGGCCAAAGAAAGTTATCCCTACAAAATCATATAGTCTGGCTATGCTCCATCATCCCCACACAACGAATTTAAATCATGCACAACCCCCGTATTGGCCAAGAAATTGTTTTCACACTCTTACTTTCTCAAACCTTTTTCAACTCTCACGCAATATATGAGCGTGAGCCATGGATATAGTACTATAGGTGGAATAGAGTGTGGCGGAGGTTGTGAGGCAAAAAGAAGGAGATGGTCACATCGAATTGGCGTATCAAAGGGCTATAGAGATGCCCATCAATAGATATCAATGTGAATGAGTAGGGATTTCCATGCAACGAATGCACTTAGAGCTATAAATGTGTGAAAGCTCAAAAGGAGAACTAGTGGGTGTGCACCCAACTTGCTTGCTCACGAAGACCTAGGGCAATTTTGAGGAAGCCCATCATTGGAATATACAAGCCAAGTTATATAATGAAGATTCCCACTAGTATACGGAAGTTTCAAAACGAGAGACTCTCTATCATGAAGAACATGGTGCTATTATGAAGCACAAGTGTGGAAAAAGATAGTAGCATTGTCCCTTCTCTCTTTTTCTCTCTTTTTTTTGGGCTCTTTGGCCTCTTTTCATTCATTTTTTTTGTGTGGGATACTTTGGCCTCTTTTCGTTTTTCCTCACATGGGACAATGCTCTAATAATGATGATCATCACACTTTTAGTTGCTCACAACTCAATACTTAGAGCAATGATGACTCTAAAGGAAATGCCTCCGGTAGTGTACCGAGATGTGCAACAATCTAGCTTTGCGTATGCCGTTGAAACATCTCGCTAGCTATCTTATGATCATGCAATGGCAATATGAAAGTGACGGCACAAGTCATGAGACGGAATGGTGGGAGTTGCATGGCAATATATCTCGGAATGGCTATGAAAATGCCATAATAGGTAGGTATGATTGCTGTTTTGAGGAAGGTATATGGTGGGTTTGTGCACCAGCGAAAGTTGCACGGCACTAGAGGTGCTAGCAATGGTGGAAGGTGAAAGTGCATCTATACCATGGACCCACATTAGTCATGAAGAACTCATATACTTATTGCAAAAGTTTTATTAGTAATTGAAACAAAGTGCTAAACGCATACTCCTAATGGAAGGATTGGTAGCTGTTAACCATCGCGCGATCCCGACCGCCACACAAAGGATGACAATCAATAAATCAATTATGCTCCGACTTCCTAACATGGCGGTTCACCATACGTGCATGCTACGGGAATCACTAACTTCAACACAAGTATTTCTAGATTCACAACACCCTACTAACATAACTCTAATATTACCATATCCATGTCTCAAAACTAATTGAGAGTAATCAAACTTCTCTTTACTAATCGATGCACATGAATATGGAAGTTTTTATTATATCCTCTTTGGATGCCTATCATCTTTAGGACTACTTTCAAAGCACAAGCCAACTACCAAGTTACTCAGAGAGAGCACTCTCAAAAAGATATAAGTGAAGATCGAGAGTTCTTATTTCTCCAAAATATGACACCGCTGTGCTCTAAAAATATCTAAGTGAAGCACTAGAGCAAAGTTATCTAGCTCAAAAGATATAAGTGAAGCACATGCGAGCTAAATTGCCTAACTCAAAAGATATAAGCGAAGCTCAATGAGTATTCTAGCAAAATAACGATGAGTGCATGTCTCTCTCAAAAAGGTGTGCAGCAAGGATGATTGTGACACAACAAAAAGAAAAGACTCCTATAATACACGATGCTCCAAGCAAAACACATATCATGTGGTGAATAAAAATATAGCTCCAAGTAACGTTACCGATGGATTGAAGACGAAAGAGGGGATGCCTTCCCGGGGCATCCCCAAGCTTAGGCTTTTTGGTGTTCTTGAATTTGGCTTGTGATGCCTTGGGAATCCCCAAGCTTGAGCTCTTTCCACGCTTTATCCCATTTTCCATGAGAACATCACCCAAAACTTGAAAACTTCACAACACAAAAGTTAAACAAGAACTCGTGATATCATTAGCACAAGAAAACAAACCACCACCTCTTTAGGTACTGTAGCAAACTTGATTTCTATTTATATTGGTGTTATATTACTGTATTCTCACTTTTCCATGGCTAGTACCCCCCGATACTATCCATAGTTTCATCAAAATAAGCAATCAACACAACAAAAACAGAATCTGTCAAAAACAGACCAGTGTGTAGCAATCTGTATACTTTGTATACTTATGGTATTTCATAAATTATTAAAAATTATTACAATTAGGTCAATTGGCATATAAACTAGCATAAAAAATAATCAACTCAAAAGCTCTTTCTGGATAGGAATTAAAAATAATTTTGTGAGCACAAAGTTTCTGTCTTTTTCAGCAAGATCAAACAACCATCACCCTAACTAGCCATAAAGGTTTTACTTGGCACAAACACAAAAAGAAACACAAAAAACACAATAATAATAGAATTATGATGGTGTGGACACAATAAAACAGAAAACAAAAAGCAAAGATAAATTCATTGGGTTGCCTCCCAACAAGCGTATTGTTTAACGCCCTTAGCTAGGCATAAGGTGATAGAATCATGTATCGTCGTCTTTGGTTCTCAAACCATAAGTATCCCTCATCATGGATTCATAAGGCAATCTTATTTTCTTTCTAGGAAAACATTACATGCCCTTCATTAATGGAAATTGAAATCTAATATTCCTTTCCTTCATATCGATGACATCACCAATAGTCCTTAGGAAAGGTCTACCAAGAATGATAGGAAATGCCGGATTGCAATCAATATCAAGCACAATGAAATCTACGGGTAAATAGTTCCTATTTGAAATAATAAGAACATCATTGATCCTTCCCATATGTTTCTTAACAGTAGAATTCGCAAGATGCAAATTAAGAGAGCACTCATCAATCTCATTGAAGCCTAGAACATCACATAAAGACTTTGGAATAGCGGAAACACTAGCACCCAAATCACACAAAGAATTGCATTCATAGTTCTAATCTTTATTTTGATAGTAGGTTCCCACTCATCATGAAGTTTTCTAGGAATAGAAACTTCCAACTCAAGTTTCTCTTCAAGAGATTTCATCATAGCATCGACGATATGATCGGTAAAGGCCTTGTTTTGGCTATAAGCGTGTGGAGAGTTTAGCATGGATTGCATCAAGGAAATACATTCAATCAAAGAGAAACTATAATAATTGAATTCCTTTAAATCCAAAGTATTAATTTCATTAATACTCAAAGTTTTGATATCCTCTACTCCACTTTCAATGCTTTTAGCATCAAGATAGATAGACTCCGAATCATTGGGGCGTTTCTCAACCAAAGTGGATTCATATCCAGCCCCATCATCGTTTGACATTAGAAAACAAGGATTCAATGGGAGTCACACCAAGCACTTTAAGATCTTCGTGATTCTCATCACGAGAACACGCCTTTTTAAGCCATTCATGTCTAGGACGAATTTGGTCGGTTCTTTCTTTACTCTCATTCATGTAAACACGCATAGCTTTTAAAGTTTCATCCATATTGATCTTGGGAGGAGCACATCTCGATTTCAAAGCTTCAATATCAAGAGACATTCTATCAACGGTCCTAGCCAAGCCATCAATTTTGAGCAGTTTTTCTTCTATGGACGCATTGGAAATCTTTTGCGAGTTGATAAACTCTTTAATATTACTCTCTAGATCAGAGGGTAATTTATTGTAATTTCCATGAGCATTATTGTAGGAATTGCCAAAGTTATTAGAGGGATTACTAGGAAAAGGCCTAGGAATAAAGTTACCTCTAAAAGCATTGTTGTTGCCAAAATTATTCCTACCAACAAAATTAACATCCAAGCTCTCATTGCTACTCTAAATCAAGGAAGACAAGGGCATATCATTTGGATCTAGAGGAGCACCTTTACTAGCAAACAATTTCATTAACTCATCCATCTTAGCACTCAAAGAGTTAATTTCTTCTATAGCATGCACTTTTTTACTAGTAGGTGACCTTTCAGTGTGCCATTGAGAATAGTTTGTCATGATATTGTCTAGGAGTTTTGTGGCTTCTCCTAATGTGATTTCCATGAAAGTTCCACCGGAGGCGGAATCCAAGATATTTCTAGAAGCAAAATTCAAACCAGCATAGAAGAATTGTATAATCATCCAAAGACTCAAGCCATGAGCGCGACAATTTCTAATCATCAATTTCATTCTCTCCCAAGATTGTGCAACGTGTTCATGATCTAGTTGCTTAAAATTCATGATATCATTACGGAGAGAGATAATCTTAGCCGGTGGAAAATACTTAGATATATAAGCATCTTTACACTTGTTCCAAGAATCAATGCTATTTTTGGGTAAAGATGAAAACCAAGTTTTTGCTCGATCTCGCAATGAGAATGGAAATTGCTTCAATTTAATCACATCATTATCCACATATTTCTTCTTTTGCATATCGCGTAACTCAATGAAGGTATTAAGATGGGATGCGGCATCTTCACTAGGAAGGCCGGAAAATTGCTCTTTCATAACAAGATTCAGCAAAGCAGCATTGATTTCATATGATTCCGCACTAGTGGCGGGAGAAATCGGAGTACTAATAAAATAATTATTATTAGTATTCGAGAAGTCACAAAGTTTGGTGTTTTCAGTCATGGTGACTTCAGCAAGCAGACAAGCACACAAGCGAACAGAAAGCAAGCGAAATAAAAGGGCGAACCAAAAAGGCAAATATTTTTGTAATTTTTTTTTCAGAAGTGGGGGAGAGGACAACGAGAGGCAAAAGAGTAAATGCAAGAGATGAGTTTGTGATAGTTACTTGGATAAGCTTCACTTAGAATAGTGCCGGTGCCAGAAATTGACACGTTGAACGGAGACTATTCTTGACTTGATACTCCCCGGCAACGATGCTAGAAATTTTCTTGCTACCTCTTGAGCTTGCGTTGGTTTTTCCCTTGAAGAGGAAAGGGTGATGCAGCACAGTAGCAGTAAGTATTTCCCTCAGTTTGAGAACCAAGGTATCAATCTAGTAGGAGTATCAAGGCAAGTCTCTAAAGTACCTGCGAAAAAACAAACAAACTTGCACCCAACACTATAAAGGGGTTGTCAATCCCTTCACGATTGATTGCAAGGTGAGATTTGAAGGCGGAAAGTGCAACAAAGTGAAAGTGTAGAGCTGAAAATATGAATTGAAGTAGACCCGAAGGCCATAGTGTTAACTAGAGGCTTCTCTCATGATAGCAAATATTACAGTGGGTGAACGAATTACTATTGAGCAATAGATAGAATCGCGCAAAGTCATGATGATATCTAAGGCAATGATCATACATATAGGCATCACGTCCGAGACAAGTAGATCGATACTGTCTGCATCTACTACTATTACTCCACACATCGACCGCTATCTGATACGTCTCAAACGTATCTATAATTTTTGATGGTTTCCCGCTGTTATCTTGTCAACTTTGGATGTTTTGTTTACCTTTTATATCTTTTTTGGGACTAACTTATTAACTCAGTGCCAAGTGCCATTTCCTGTTTTCTGTGTTTTTGACTCTTTTCAGATCTGATTTTGGAACGGAGTCCAAACGGAATAAAATCCCCAAAATGATTTTTTCCAGAAGGAAGAAGATCCGGAGGCTTGAGGGCCAAGCAAGTGGGCCCACAGGGAGCCCACAAGCCTTGTTGCCGCGGCCAGGGGGAGGCCGCGACAACCAAGCTTGTGGCCTCCCTGGCGCCCCCCTGCCCTAGGTCTTTGGCCTATAAATTCCCTAAAAATCCAGAAAAAAATCAAGGCATCCATGAAAACACTTTTCCGCCGCTGCAAGCTTCCGTTTCCGCGAGATCTCATCTGGAGACCCTTCCCGGTGCCCTGCCGGAGGGGACTTTGGAGTTGGAGGGCTTCTGCATCAACATCATCGCTCCTCCAATGACTCGTGAGTAGTTCACTTCAGACCTACGGGTCCGTAGTTAGTAGCTAGATGGCTTCTTCTCTCTCTTGGATCTTCAATACAAAGTTCTCCATGATCTTCATGGAGATCTATCCGATGTAATCCTCTTTGGCGTGTGTTTGTCGAGATCCGATGAATTGTGGATTTGTGATCAGATTATCTATGATATATATTTGAGTCTTTGCTGATTTCTTATATGCATGATTTGATATCCTTGTAAGTCTCTCCGAGTCTTGGGTTTTGTTTGGCCAACTAGATCTATGATTCTTGCAATTAGAGAAGTGCTTGGTTTTGGGTTCTTACCGTGTGGTGACCTTTCCCAGTGACAGTAGGGGCAGCAAGGCACACATCGTGTAGTTGCCATCAAGGGTAACAAGGTGGGCTTTGTCGTAGATATGAGATTATCCATCTACATCATGTCATCTTGCTTAAGGCGTTACTCTGTTCTTTTGGACTTAATACACTAGATGCATGCTGGATAGCGGTCGACGTGTGGAGTAATAGTAGTAGATGCAGAAAGTATCGGTGTACTTGTTTTGGACGTGATGCTATAGATATAATCATTGCCATAGATATCGTCACGACTTTGCGTGGTTCTATCAATTGCTTGACAGTAATTTTTTCACCCACCGTCTACTTGCTTTCATGAGAGAAGCCACTAGTAAACACTACGACCCCCGGGTCTATTCACACCTATCGTTTCCACTTTTGCTTTTACTTCACTTTGTTACTTTGTTGCTTTCAGTCTCACTTGGCAAACAATCTATAAGGGATTGACAACCCCTTCATAGCGTTGGGAGCAAGCTCTTTGTGTTTGTGCAGGTACTTGTGATACTCCTTCACTGGATCGATACCTTGGTTCTCAAAACTGAGGGAAATACTTACTGCTGCTATGCTACATCACCCTTTCCGCTTCGAGGGAACACCAACGCAAGGCTCCATGGCCGCATGGAAATGCTTTGCATATTTGCCTAGGAAGTCCCTAGAGGCGTAGCCGTAGCAGAAGGATTCCTGGTGCCGTTGCTGAGGAGTATCAAGACAAGAACAGTCTTCCGTCAGCACGTGTTTCTGGCGCCGTTGGAAGGTCTTTTGTTGCAGTAGCAAGAAGAATTTCTGGCGCCTTTGCTGGGGAAGGAGAGATCTATCCAAGTAGGTCTCACAAACTCATCTCTTGCATTTACTTTTTTGCCAGTTGCCTCTCGTTTTCCTCTCCCCCACTTCACATCTTCCGTTTTCATTTGCCTTTTTCGTTTGCCTTTTCCGTTTGCCTTTTCGTTCGCCGTTTTCTCTCGCTTGCTTTCTGTTCGCTTGTGTGCCATGTGCCTTCAATATGCTTGCATCTTTGCTTGCTGAAAATCTAGTGATATGGATCCTCATCCACTTGCTAATCTCTTTAAGAGATCCAATTATGTTGATCCAATTGCTAGTGAGTTGAGTGCACTTGACTATCTTTATGGAGTTTTGCTTGAGATGCGTGAATCTGAAAATTGTGAGGAAGAAATTTATGAAGTGATTCACGAGGGCTTCTTGGATGAAAAGCATGATTGCAATGGTTTCACTACAAATTCTATTAGTGACAATCATGCTAAAAATATGCAAAACCCTAAGCTTGGGGATGCTAGTTTTGCTATGTCCACTACTTGTTGCAATGATCATGAGTGGGGCGATGATTTTTCATATGATCTTGAAAATTTGTTTAGGCCTCATGATGAATATGATATTTGCAATATTATTGAAAGTGGGTTTGGAGAAGTCATGACTTTAGTTGATGATAATCCCACTATTTTTGAAGAGCGTCAACTTTGCATGCATGTGGATCATGAAAAGAATATCCTATGTGATAGTTACATTGTTGAATTCGAATATGATCCCACATGTAATTATTATGAGAGAGGAAAAATATGGTGGTAGAAACTTTCATATCACTAAATTACCTCTCGTTATGTTGAGATTGCTATTGTCTCTTTCTTCTTCCTTGCATATGGTAACTATTGGTTGTCTTGACAAACTGTTTTCCTATAAAATGCCTATGCATAGGAAGTATGTTATACTTAGATGTTATTTTCACATGCTTTATGATGCTCTCGTTGTGCTTCAATTCTTGTCTTTTGTGAGAGCATCATTGAATGCCTAGCTAAGGGCGTTAAACAATAGCGCTTGTTGAGAGGTAACCCAATGAATCTATCCTTTTTCTTTCTGTTTTGTGTTTTCCACACTTTCATAATTCTTTTATGATTGTGTTTTTTGTGTTTCTTTTGCGTTTGTGCCAAGTAAAACCGTTATGATTAGTCTTGGGGATGATCGTTTGGTCATGCTGGAAAAGACAGAAACTTTCTGCTCACGAAAAGAATTTTCATTTTTTCTGTAAGAGATTTTGAGTTGATTCTTTTTGCTGCTGATTGCTACGCAAATTTTTCATATTGTCGTAATTTTTTAGAATTTTTGAAGTACCAAAAGTATACGAAGTATACAGATTGCTACAGACTGGTCTGCTGTTAACAGATTCTGTTTTTGTTGTGTTGGTTGCTTATTTTGATGAAACTATGGATAGTATAGGGGGGTATTAGCCATGGAAGATTGAAAATACAGTAACCCAACATCAACATAAGTAGAATTTAAGTTTGCTACAGTACCTAAGGAAGTGGTGGTTTGCTTTCTTATACTAATGTTATCACGAGTTTGTGTTTAAGTTTCGTGTTGTGAAGTTTTCATGGTTTGGTGAAGTTCTTATGGACAAAAAGATAAAGAGTGGCAAGAGCTCAATATTGGGGATGCCCAAGTCACCCCAAGATGATTCAAGGATGCAGTAAAAGCCTAAGCTTGGGGATGCCCCGGGAAGGCATCCCCTCTTTCGTCTTCAATCCATCGGTAACGTTACTTGGGGCTATATTTTTATTCACCACATGTTATGTGTTTTGCTTGGAGTGTCTTGTATCGTAGGGGTCTTTTATTTTTTTTGCATCACAATCATCCTTGCTGCACACCTAGATAGAGAGACATGCACTCACCATGATTTTGTCGAGCTTCACTTATATCCTTTGGTTAGAGAATTCAGCTCACATGTGCTTCACTTATACCTTTTGAGCTAGTTGATTTTGCTCTATGTGCTTCACTTATATCTTTTAGAGCATGGCGGTGCGTGGCTTGGTATTTGATCTATGCTATGAAAGTAGTCTCAAAATGGGTAGTTATCCGAAGGGATACGAAAACTTCCACCTTCATGTGCATTGAATAGTTAGAGAAGTTTGATTCATCTCAACTAGTTTTGAGTTGTGGTTATGGTAATATTGAAGTTATATTAGTAAGGTGTTGTGGATCTAGAAATACTTGTGTTGAAGTTAGTGATTCCCGTAGCATGCACGTATGGTGAACCGCTATGTGATGAAGTCTGAGCATGATTAGTCTATTGATTGTCATCCTTTGTGTGGCGGTCGGGATCGCGCGATGGTTTATACCTACCAACCCTTCCCCTAGGAGTATGCGTTGAATGCTTTGTTTTGATTACTAATAAAACTTTTGCAACAAGTATATGAGTTCTTCATGACTAATTTTGAGTCCATGGTTTAGATGCACTTTCACCTTCCACCATCACTATCTTTAGTGCCGTGCAACTTTCGCGGGTGCACAAAACCCACCATTAGCCTCCCTCAAAACAACCACCATACCTACCTACTATGGCTTTTTCAAAGTCATTTCGAGATATATTGCCATGAAACTACCACCATGACATGTGCCACCACGTCTACATTGCCATTGCATGATCGTAAGATAGCTAGCATGATGTTTCCATTAATGTTTATGCCATGCTAGATCATTGTCACGGTACACTACCGAAGGCATTCCATATAGAGTCATCATTGCTCTAAGTTTTGAGTTGTAAGTGTGATGATCATCATTGATGGAGCATTGTCCCATGTGAGGAAATAAAAGAGGCCAAAGATGCCCACAAAAAAAAAGAGGCCAAAGAGCCCATTCAAAAAAAATGAGAGAAAAAGAGAGAAGGGACAATGCTACCACCTTTCCACACTTGTGCATATTAAGCACCATGATCTTCATGATTGAGAGTCTCTCGTTTTGTCACCACCATATAGCTAGTGGGAAATTTTCATTATATAACTTGGCTTGTATATTCCAATGATAGGCTTCCTCAAATTTGCCTTAGGTCTTCGTGAGCAAGGAAGTTGGATGCACACCCACTAGTTTTCTTTAAGAGCTTTCACATACTCTTAGCTCTAGTGCATCATTTGTATGGCAATCCCTACTCATTCACGTTGATATCTATTGATGAGCATCTCCATAGCTCATTGATATGCCTAGTCAATGTGACCATCTTCTCCTTGTTTGTCTTGCAACCTCCACCACACTCCACACCACTTATAGTGCTAAAACCATGGCTCACGCTCATGTATTGCTTGAGAGTTGAAAAACTTTGAGAAAGTAAAGGTGTGAAAACAATTACTTGGCCAATACCGGGGTTGTGCATGATTTAAATTCGTTGTGCAATGATGATAGAGCATAGCCAGAGTATATGATTTTGTAGGGATAACTTTCTTTTGGCCTTGTTATTTTGAAAGTTCATGATTACCTTGCTAGTTTGCTTGAAGTATTATTGTTTCCACGTCAATAGCAAACTATTGTTTTGAATCTAATGGATCTGAACATTCACGTCACATAAGAGGAGTTACAAAGGACATCTATGCTAGGTAGCATGAAAGCATCAAAAATTCATTCTTTATCACTTCCCTACTCGAGGACGAGCAGGAGTTAAGCTTGGGGATGCTTGATACGTCTCAAACGTATCTATAATTTTTTATGGTTTCACGCTGTTATCTTGTCAACTTTGGATGTTTTGTTTCCCTTTTATATCTTTTTTGGGAATAACTTATTAACTCAGTGCCAAGTGCCAGTTTCTGTTTTTTCTATGTTTTTGACTCTTTTCAGATGTGATTTTGGAACGGAGTCCAAACGGAATAAAATCCCCAAAATGATTTTTTCCAGAACGGAAGAAGATCGGGAGGCTTGAGGGCCAAGCAAGTGGGCCCATAGGGATCCCACAAGCCCTGTTGCCGCGGCCAGGGGGGATGTCGCGACGACCAAGCTTTTCCGCCGCCGCAAGCTTCCGTTTCCGCGAGATCTCATCTGGAGACCCTTCCCGGTGCCCTGCCGGAGGGGACTTTGGAGTTGGAGGGCTTCTTCATCAACATCATCGCTCCTCCAATGACTCGTGAGTAGTTCACTTCAGACCTACAGGTCAGTAGTTAGTAGCTATATGGCTTCTTCTCTCTCTTGGATCTTCAATACAAAGTTCTCCATGATCTTCATGGAGATCTACCCGATGTAATCCTCTTTGGCGGTGTGTTTGTCGAGATCCGAGGAATTGTGGATTTGTGATCAGATTATTTATGATATATATTTGAGTCTTGGCTGATTTCTTATATGCATGATTTGATATCCTTGTAAGCCTCTCCGAGTCTTGGGTTTGGTTTGGCCAACTAGATCTATGATTCTTGCAATGGGAGAAGTGCTTGGTTTTGGGTTCTTACCGTGTGGTGACCTTTCCCAGTTATAGTAGGGGCAGCAAGGCACACATCATGTAGTTGCCATCAAGGGTAACAAGGTGGGCTTTGTCGTAGATATGAGATTGTCCATCTACATCATGTCATCTTGCTTAAGGCGTTACTCTATTCTTTTGGACTTAATACACTAGATGCATGCTGGATAGCGGTCGACGTGTGGAGTAATAGTAGTAGATGCAGAAAGTATCGGTCTACTTATTTTGGACGTGATGCCTATAGATATAATCATTGCCATAGATATCGTCACGACTTTGCGCGGTTCTATCAATTGCTCGACAGTAATTCGTTCACCCACCGTCTACTTGCTTTGATGAGAGAAGCCACTAGTCAACACTATGGCCCCCGGGTCTATTCACACCTATCGTTTCCACTTTTGCTTTTACTTCGCTTTGTTACTTTGTTGCTTTCAGTTCTCACTTGGCAAACAATCTATAAGGGATTGACAACCCCTTCATAGCGTTGGGAGCAAGCTCTTTGTGTTTGTGCAGGTACTTGTGATACTCCTTCACTGGATCGATACCTTGGTTCTCAAAACTGAGGGAAATACTTACCGCTGATGTGCTACATCACCCTTTCCGCTTCGGGGGAACACCAATGCAAGGCTCCAAGGTCGCGGGGAAATCCTTTGCATATTTGCCTAAGAAGTCCATAAAGGCGTAGCCATAGCAGAAGGATTCCTGGTGCCGTTGCTGAGGAGTATCAAGACAAGAACAGTCTCCCGTCAGCACGTGTTTTTGTCGTCGTTGGAAGGTCTTTTGTTGCAGTAGCACTATCCAGCATGCATCTAGTGTATTGAGTTCATAACAAACAGAGTAACGCCTTAAGCAAGATGACAAGATGTAGAGGGATAAATTAATGCAATAGATATAAACCCCATCTTTTTATCCTTGATGGCAACAACATGATGTGTGCCTCGCTACCCCTTCTATCACTGGGTGAGGACACCGCACGGTATGAACCCAAAACCAAGCACTTCTCCCGTTGCAAGAATTATAGATCAAGTTGGCCAAACGAAACCCACAACTCGAAGAGATTTACAAGGATGCGAAATCATGCATATAATAGATTAGAGGAAAATCAAATAATATTCATAGATAATCTGATCATAAATCCACAATTCATTGTATCTCGACAAACAAATCGCAAAAGAAGATTACATCGGATAGATCTCCATGAAGATCATGGGGAACTTTGTATTGAAGATCCAAGAGAGAGAAAAAGCCATCTAGCTACTAGTTATGGACCCGAAGGTCTATGGTGAACTACTCACACATCATCGGAGAGGCAATGGTGTTGATGAAGAATCCCTCCGTGTCCTAATCCCCCTCCGACAGGGCACCAGAACGTGCCCCAGATGGGATCTTGCGGAGACAGAAGCTTGCGGCGGCGGAAAAGTATTTTCGTGGCTCTCTCCCGTGGTTTATGATTTTTAGGGAATTTATAGGCGGAAGAAGTAGGGCAAAGGAGCCTCGGGGGGCCCACAAGCCTGCTAGGCGCCCCCAGGCCGCGCATAGGTGGCTTGTGGCCTGCCCCAGAGTCCTTTGCCTTGGTTCTCAAGTTCCCTGCGTATCTTCTGTTACGGAAAAAATCATTCCAAAGATTTTATTCCGTTTGGACTCCGTTTAATATTCTCCTCTAAAAAGGGTCAAAAACACGAAAAAAACAGGAACTGACACTTGGCACTGAGTTAATAGGTTAGTCCCAAAAAAGATATAAAATACATACAAAACATCCAAAGTTGACAAGATAATAGCATGGAACCATAAAAAATTATAGATACGTTGGAGACGTATCAGTGCCCATAATAAAATAATTTATTCTCTACTAGAAATAAATATTTTCATGAAGAGCTACTGTTTCTCAAGATTGCCAACAGGTTTTGGCAAAGAAAAAGCAAGCTTAAGATTTGCAAAACAATGAAAACGCAAAACAGGGCAGAATCTGGGAAAAACAGAACAACACGTACTAAATAATTTTTTCGGGGCACTTATGCAACTAAAATGAAAAAACTCAGAACAAGCGCCAGAGAGACAATTATGTTGAGCATACTTTCAAACAAATGCATATCAAAAAGATGATCTGGTGATTTTTGTGAATTTTTCCGTCAAGCAGACATAATCTGTTTCTGGACAACAAGTCGCAACTTTTGAGATTTCTTGCAATCGGAGGCTAAAACTTGGCACAAAGCTTGAAAATAAAGATACAATGATGTTGCTACAGTAGTAACAAGCATGAAGACCACTAAAACTGAAAGGAAAAACAAATTGGGTTGCCTCCCAACAAGCGCTTTCTTTTATGCCTTTGAGCTAGGCATGATGCAAAAAGATCAAGTTGTATCAATTGAACCATCACAAAGATAATCAAAAAGCTCTTCAATAGTACAACTAATCTTAAGAGGACTCTCAAAGAGAGGCCTAGTGGCAACACTTCTAGGAACAAAATCAATGGTAGTAAGATCAATTCGAATTTAATTTCTAATTCTATTTAAGAGAGGTATCTCTTCCAAGGTCTTCATAGTTTCAACACCCTTAGCAATAGGTATACTCGTTTTGGGTTGAGGAACCTTGGGTACGCGAACGAACTTAGGTCCCTTCCTTGCGGGGGTTTCTACCTTTTTAGTCTTGATGGAGGATAGAGTAGTTCCTAAAGTTTCAATAATATCCTCGATCTTATCAATCCTAGAAGGATCCACATCATGGGATTTAAGGGTCTCCAAAGTTTTGTAAATTTTGTGCATGGAGCTATCAAGTCTATTTAGGTTCCCTTGAATCCTACGATCTACTTCATTTATTTTACCCATGCTTGGCTTCTCTAGCTCTATATTCTCAAGTTTACTCATAATGTGAGCTAAAGTGATATCATCCTTTATGTCAACAATAGGTGGGATTCCGACAAGATTTTCCACAACGTTAAGAGCCTCCCAAACGGGAGTTTCCAAGAAATATACACCTATTGTTGTGTCTAGAACAAACCTATTCCAAGAAGTAATACCAACATAAAAATCTCTAAGAAAAATAGTGGTGGATTGCTTCTTGGTGGCTCTATCTTGAGAATCTTTAATTCTATACCAAGCATCTTCCAAACTTTCTCCAACCCTTTGTTTGAAGGTAAGAATCTCTCCTTTGGGTGCAACACCAAAGGCATGGGACTTAGACATACTGACTAAACAAAGAAAAGTAACTACTCTTTTTTAACAGTTTTGGGTATAAGACTCTAAAGCAAAAACTAGAAAGAAAACTAACAAGACTAAAAGAAAAGGTAAAATATAGTGTGCAACTCCCCTATCTTGAAGATTGGAGAACCCGGCGACGGCGCCAGAAATTTGCTTGATGACGAGTTGATGGATATGCTTCTTGCCCTCGTTGGTTACCCCAAGTGGAAGGTGGAGATGTAGTGACCAGAAGATTTCCCTTACACGGGGACTGTAAGGTTTATCGAACCAGGAGGACTCCGAGGATCAACAAGTAGGTGTCCGCTACTCTGGTGCTAGAAGAAAATGAGGACCTGCACACACAACAAATAACTTTGCTCCCAATGAGTTCAGAGAGGTTGTCAATCTCTCCGGCCTTGCCGTTTGCAAAGGACCAAACACAAGCGGGAATAACGTTAGTGATTGCAACAAAAAAGTAAATAAAAGCAGTAAATGATGGAGGTGTAATCAATTGTGGTAGTATGGACCAGAGTCACATGATGTTCACTAGTGATATCTCTCTCCCAAAATACGATAAACAACTATGCTGGGTAAACAAATTATAGCTGGGCAATTGACAGAATTATAAACGCACCGCAATGTTAATCATGCTACAAGAAAGTTAGAGGCTCAAAAGTAATGGGCAGTACGCCAAGACAAGTACACCGTTTATCCATCAGCATCTACTCTCTAATCACCCACCTTGAGATATCTATCCAGAACATCTCGCTGATATTAAGTTGCGAGCCCCACCCAAATTGGAAACTCAAAGCAATGGACAACTGCATTAACGAACTTTGTATAAGGTAAACAATCCTTACAACCATGGTTACAAGCACCGTTGTTTTCTCCCTGGTGGCAACATCACATCCCCTAGTCTCATGTTTCTGTCACTCAAGCTAGACATAAGGGGGCATGAACCCACAATCATGCATAACGCTCCCTCTTGGAGTTACAATCTACTACTCGGCCAAAGCAATAAAAAGCAACGAAAAACATGCATGAATTACTCAAGAACATAATATAAAAGGAGAACCAAATATATAACTCATCACAATCTGAACATAATCTCATAATCCATCGGATCCCAGCAAACATAACATAGCAACAACAGGTAAATTACATAGATGCCTTGATCATGTAGGGCATCTCACAAGGACTAAGCATTGAAGCACAAGATTGGAGAGAAGACATCACATAGCTACTTTTCATGGACTCATGGTCCAAGAAGGACTACTCGTGGCACGTCCGGGAAGTGTCCATGGTGGTGGACAAGCTCCCGGAGGTCAATCCTCCCTCCGGCAGGGTGCCTGGAGAGGTCTTCTGATGCCCCCGATCTCGGAAGCGCTGCGGCGGTGGAACGGTGGATAAATTCGCGATTCTGGATATGATGATAGGGTTTTCTATCAGAGAGGAGAGAACCAGGGTGTGGACCCTCCACCGAGGTGGTCTGGTGGCGCGGCCAGGAGGGGGGCCGCGCAGGGTGGCCGCCTAGGCAGGGCCAGTCTCCCATCTGGCCCACCTTTATGCCTCGTGAAGCTTCCGTCACGCTGATTTTTATATATTCTTCTCGGGATTTTTGGGGCTCTGTAAATTGGGGTAAAAGTCCCTGCAAAAAAATACATCAACTAACAGAAACTGGCGCTGGGTGCACTGAGTTAGTAGGTTAGTGCAAATATGTGTAAAAAGTTATGAAAGTGTAGCAAAACATATAACAATGTCACCCAAAAGTGTATGGAACAGACATAAATTATAGATACGTTTGGGACGTATCAGGATGCTCAAGGCACCCCAAGGTAACGTCCAAGGAAGAATCAAGCGTCTAAGCTTGGGGATCCCCCGTGAACCGTGATACGTCTCCAATGTATCTATAATTTTTTATTGTTCCATGCTGTTATATTATCATTCTTGGAGGTTTTATAATCATTTTATGGCAACTTTATATCCTTTTTTGGGACTAACCTATTGACATAGTTCCCAATGCTAGTTGCCATTTTTTGCGTATTTTTTCCTTTGTAGAAAATCAATATCAGATGAAGTCCAAATGCCATGAAACTTTTTGGAATTTTTTTTGTACCAGAAGGAAACTTGAGGACCAAGGGTGTTCACTAGGGGAGGCCCAAACAGCCCACTAGGCACGAGGGCATGCCTTGGGCCCCTAGCGCACCTTGGTGGGTAGTGGGGGTCTCGAGCACCTCCTCCACCGCCTCCGAACTCTATAAATACCCCAATATTCCAGTAACCCTAGAAGAGAAGATGAAAAATTGTTTCAGCCGCCGCAAGTTCTAGAAGCCACGACATCCAATCTAGAGCCCGTTCCGGAGAGGAACACGATCACGGAGGGGTTCATCATCCTCATTGGTGCTCCTCCGATGATGCGTGAGTAGTTCATATCAGTCCTACATGTCTATAGGTAGTAGCTAGATGGCTTTCTTGCTTGTTTTGCTTCTCAATACAATGGTCTCCTCGAGATCTATTTGATGTAACGCTATCTTTTGCGGTTTGTTTATTGGGATACGATGATCAGATCTATGAAATTATATCCATTCTCGATTATTATAGCCGTGTATTTATTCTCTGGTATATGGGTTTTGTTTGGCCAACTTGATCTTTTTATCTTGCAATGGGAAGAGGTGCTTTGTGATGGGTTCGATCTTGCGGTGCTCAATCTCAGTGAAAAAAAGAGACATGACACGCATGCATCAGTTCTATTAAGGATAAAACGATTGGATATATTCCTACATGAATAGATCTTGTCTACATCATGTCATCATTCTTAAAGCATTACCCCATTTCTCCATGAACTTAATACACAAGATGCATGGTGGATAGCGGTCGATGTGTAGAGTAATAGTAGTAGATGCAGGCAGGAATTGGTCTACTTGCCTTGGACGTGATGCCTATATATATAATCATTGTCTTGGATGTCGTCATGATTATTCGCTCATATATCAATCGCCCAACAGTAATTTGTCTACCCATCATTTGCTATTTTCTCGAGAGAAGCTACTAGTAAAAGCTACGGGCCCCTGGTCTATTTCACATCATCTATTTGCAAGATCTATTTTGCTATTCGTGTTTCCATTTTATCAACTCTTTTATTTTCAGAACTATATTATCAAAAACCAAAAAATACCTTGCTGCATTTTATTTACCATTACTTCATTTGCATCTATCAATTTATCCTTTTACCGTTTCATTCTAACCACGAGGGATTGACAACCCCTACACACGTTGGGTTGCGAGGATTTGTTATTTGTGTGCAGGTACCACATACATAGTCTTGTGGATCTTCCTACTGGATTGATACCTTGGTTTCATTACTGAGGGAAATACTTGTCGTCGTTGTGCTACATCACCCTTTAAGCTTGGAGGGAAACCAACGCAATCAGGGAGGAGCCATCCCAGAAGGCATCCCCTCTTTCGTCTTCAACATTATCGGTATATCTTGTTTGGAGCTATATTTTTATTCGTTGCATGATATGTGTTTTTCTTAGAGCATAATTTTATTCTGTTTTCCCCGTTAGGTATTATTTATAATCTTACTTTTCAATAAAAAGTTCCAATAATTCCCTTTAGAATGATTGAATTGCATGTATAATGTGTGTTGTATAAAAATAGAAACTTTTGTTATAGTACTTGAATTATTAGATTTTACTAGAACATGGAAATTTTCTGAAATTTTTACACAGTACTTTCATACAAAATATTTATCATGTCCCAAATTTTCATTACTTTTGGAGATACATAAGTACATTTTTTAAATAGATTTGGTGTTATAGTTTTGTTATGTACTTATCCTAGAGTTTTCATGGATTATATTAGTAGATATAAATTGTGGAAATGAAAGTACACAATACCTAATGTTTTAAAATTATTATGCAACTTGTCTTGGCAGTAAATGAAGTGTTGATTTATTCTTATATGTACTAACCTATCTCACGAGTTCTTTTCGAGTTTTGTGGATGAAGTTTTTTGAGACTTAGGTGAAACCAGGATATAACATGATTGAACGAGATACAAAATCTCAAGTTTGGGGATGCTCAAGGCACCCAAGTAAGTATTTCAATAAGTCTCAAGAATCTAAGCTTGGGGATGCTCCGCATCCCACTTCTCTTCATCGAACAAATATGAGTTAGCCTATGTTGAGCCCAAATTTTTATTTGTCAACATGATATTTGTTGTTCTTGGAATGTATTTTTGCTTTCTTTGTTGTTTCAAATAAATCTCAGACCCTAAAATCTTTATTGAGAGAGAGCCCTTACATAGCTACTTAATTGTTTAACTTCTCATTGTTCTTCACTTATATCTTTTGAGAGTATTTTAAAGTTACTCTTGTGCTTCACTTATATCCTAAGAGTAAATTGGGAATGAATGAAATACAATAAATCTGAAATTATGAAGTTGCTTTATGCTTAGTAGTAGTTTCATATTTGGTTTAAAAGGTAAAATCTATTGAAGTTTGACAATCACAATATTGGTCATACAAGGAATTCATGAATAATTAGTATACGAAAGAGAAATTTCACATACAAATATATTATCTAGGACATATTTTATGATTGTGAAACCCATTAATTATTTTTAACCTTGATCAAAAAGTTGAAGTTGTACAAGGAAGACAACATAATGGTTATGTTTGGCTATATTGCATAGAAGTTATATTGTTATGGATTCTCCAACATGTGGTGCTTGTTTAGAACCTTTATCTAGCCAAAACTTCATACTAAGTAGAGATAATACTTGTGCATCCAAATCCTTGACCCAAGTTTCTTCCATGAGAGTCCACCATACCTACATGTATATGGTATTTCACTGCCATTTGCCGTACCATCGACGTGCAAGTCGACATTAACTATTACAACATGATCATCTCATACATCCAATATATCACATCACATCGTTGGCCATATCACATCACAAGCATACCCTGCAAAAACAAGTTAGGTCCTCTAATTGTTGTTGCATGTTTTACGTGGTGACCATGGGTATCTAGCAGGATCGCATCTTACTTACGCAAACACCACAACGGAGATGTATGAATTGTTATTTAACCTCATCCAAGGACCTCCTCGGTCAAATCCGATTCAACTAAAGTTGGAGAAACCGACACTCGCCGGTCATCTTTGAGCAACGGAGTTACTCGTAGCGATGAAACCAGTCTCTCGTAAGCGTACGAGTAATGTCGGTCCGAGCCGCTTCGATCCAACAATACCTCGGAATCAAGAAAAGACTAAGGAGGGCAGCAAAACGCACATCACCGCCCACAAAAACTTTTGTGTTCTACTCGAGATTACATCTATGCATGAACCTAGCTCATGATGCCACTGTTGGGGAACGTCGCATGGGAAACAAAAATTTTCCTACGCGCACGAAAACCTATCATGGTGATGTCCATCTACGAGAGGGGATGTTCGATCTACGTACCCTTGTAGACCGCACAGCAGAAGCGTTAGTGAACGCGGTTGATGTAGTGGAACGTCCTCACGTCCCTCGATCCGCCCCGCGAACCGTCCCGCGATCAGTCCCACGATCTAGTGCCGAACGGACGGCACCTCCGCGTTCACCACACGTACAGCTCGACGATGATCTCGGCCTTCTTGATCCAGCAAGAGAGACGGAGAGGTAGATGAGTTCTTCGGCAGCGTGACGGTGCTCCGGAGGTTGGTGGTGATCTTATCTCAGCAGGGCTTCGCCCGAGCTCTGCAGAAACGCGATCTAGAGGTGAAACCGTGGAGATATGTGGTCGGGCTGCCGTGGCAAAGTTGTCCCAAATCAGCCCTAAAACCTCCGTATATATAGGGGGAGGAGGGGGAGACTTGCCTTGGGGTCCAAGGACTCCCAAGGGGGTCGGCCGAGCCAAGGGGGGCAACCCTCCCCTTCCAAACCGAGTCCAACTAGGTTTGGAAGGAGGAGTCCTTCCCCCTTTTTCCACCTCCTCTTTTTTTTCCCTTTTCTCTTTGATTTTATTCCTATGGCGCATAGGGCCTTCTTGGGCTGTCCCACCAGCCCACTAAGGGATGGTGCGCCACCCCCAAGGCCTATGGACTTCCCCGGGGTGGGTTGTCCCCTCGATGAACACCCGGAACCCATTCGTCATTCCCGGTACATTGCCGGTAACTCCGAAAACCTTCCGGCAATCAAATGAGGTCATCCTATATATCAATCTTGGTTTCCAGACCATTCCGGAAACCCTCGTGACGTCCGTGATCTCATCCGGGACTCCGAACAACATTCGGTAACCAACCATATAACTCAAATACGCATAAAACAACGTCAAACCTTAAGTGTGCAGACCCTGCGGGTTCGAGAACTATGTAGACATGACCCGAGAGACTCCTCGGTCAATATCCAATAGCGGGACCTGGATGCCCATATTGGATCCTACATATTCTACGAAGATCTTCTCGTTTGAACCTCAGTGCCAAGGATTCATATAGTCCCGTATGTCATTCCCTTTGTCCTTCGGTATGTTACTTGCCCGAGATTCGATCGTCAGTATCCGCATACCTATTTCAATCTCGTTTACCGGCAAGTCTCTTTACTCGTTCCGTAATACAAGATCCCGCAACTTACACTAAGTCACATTGCTTGCAAGGCTTGTGTGTGATGTTGTATTACCGAGTGGGCCCCGAGATACCTCTCCGTCACACGGAGTGACAAATCCCAGTCTAGATCCGTACTAACTCAACGAACACCTTCAGAGATACCTGTAGAGCATCTTTATAGTCACCCAGTTACGTTGCAACGTTTGATACACACAAAGTATTCCTCCGGTGTCAGTGAGTTATATGATCTCATGGTCATAGGAACAAATACTTGACACGCAGAAAACAGTAGCAACAAAATGACACGATCAACATGCTACGTCTATTAGTTTGGGTCTAGTCCATCACATGATTCTCCTAATGATGTGATCCCGTTATCAAGTAACAACACTTGCCTATAGCCAGGAAACCTTGGCCATCTTTGATCAACGAGCTAGTCAACTAGAGGCTTACTAGGGACAGTGTTTTGTCTATGTATCCACACAAGTATTGTGTTTCCAATCAATACAATTATAGCATGGATAATAAACGATTATCATGAACAAAGAAATATAATAATAACTAATTTATTATTGCCTCTAGGGCATATTTCCAACATGAACCACCCGCTACGGCTGACCAGGATGTTAAGAACGCTTGGTTAACACGTAAGGAGGACTACTCAGTAGTTCAATGTGCAGTCTTGTATGGCTTAGAACCGGGACTTCAACGTCACTTTGAGCGTCATGGAGCATATGAGATGTTCCAGGAGTTGAAGTTTATCTTTCAGAAGAACGCCCGGATCGAGAGGTATGAGACCTCCGATAAATTCTATGCTTGCAAGATGGAGGAGAATTTGTCTGTCAGTGAACATGTGCTCAAAATGTCTGGGTACTCAAACCGTCTAGCTGAGCTGGGGATTGAACTCCCGCAAGAGGCTATCACTGACAAAATCCTTCAATCACTGCCGCCAAGCTATAAGGGCTTTGTGTTGAACTACAACATGCAAGGGATGAACAAGTCACCCGGCGAGTTGTTTGCGATGCTGAAAGTCGCAGAGTCTGAACTCCGTAAAGAGCATCAAGTGTTGATGGTGAATAATACCACTAGTTTCAAGAGAAACGGCAAAGGCAAGAAGTTTAATTCAAAGAAGAGCGGCAAGCCTGTTGCCAATCCGACGAAGAAACCCAAAGCTGGACCTAAGCCTGAAACAGAGTGCTACTATTGCAAGGGTATGGGTCACTCGAAGCGCAACTGCCCCAAGTATCTGGCTGATAAGAAGGCGGCCAAAGAAAAATCAGGTATATTTGATATACATGTTATTGATGTGTACTTAATCGGCTCTCTTAGTAGTGCCTGGGTATTCGATACCGGTTCTGTTGCTCATATTTGCAACTCGAAACAGGAACTGCGGAACAGACGAAGGCTGGCGAAAGATGAAGTGACGATGCGCGTAGGAAATTCTTCCAAGGTTGATGCAATCGCCGTCGGCACAGTTTCACTTCAGTTACCATCAGGATTAGTTATGAACTTGAATAATTGTTCTTTAGTGCCTGCGTTGAGCATGAACATTATATCTGGATCTTGTTTATTGCGAGACGGTTACTCTTTTAAGTCAGAGAATAATGGTTGTTCTATTTCTATGAGTAACATCTTTTATGGTCATGCACCCAATGTGAGAGGATTGTTCATATTGAATCTTGATAGTGATACACATATACATAACATTGAGACCAAAAGAGTTAGAGTTAACAATGATAGCGCCATATTTTTGTGGCACTGCCGCTTAGGTCATATTGGTGTAAAGCGCATGAAGAAACTCCATGCCGATGGACTTTTGGAGTCACTTGACTTTGATTCACTTGACACGTGCGAACCATGCCTCATGGGCAAGATGACTAAAACTCCGTTCTCCGGAACAATGGAGCGTGCCAGTGACTTGTTGGAAATCATACATACTGATGTGTGCGGTCCGATGAGCGTAGAGGCACGCGGCGGATATCGTTATTTTCTCACCTTCACCGACGATTTGAGTAGATATGGTTATGTCTACTTAATGAAGCACAAGTCTGAAACATTTGAAAGGTTCAAGAAATTTTAGAGTGAAGTTGAAAATCATCATAACAAGAAGATCAAGTTCCTACGGTCTGATCGTGGGCGTGAATATCTGAGTTTCGAGTTTGGTGCTCACTTAAGACAATGTGGAATTGTTTCATAGTTGACATCGCCTGGAACACCACAGCATAATGGTGTGTCCGAACGTCGTAATCGTACTTTATTAGAGATGGTGCGATCTATGATGTCTCTTACCGATTTGCCGTTATCGTTTTGGGGTTATGCATTAGACACAGCTGCATTCACTTTAAATAGGGAACCATCAAAATCCGTTGAGACGACACCATACGAACTGTGGTATGGCAAAAGGCCAAAGTTGTCGTTTCTTAAAGTTTGGGGATGTGATGCTTATGTCAAAAAGCTTCAGCCTGAAAAGCTGGAACCCAAAGCGGAAAGGTGCATCTTCATAGGTTACCCAAAAGAGACAGTTCGGTACACCTTCTATCTCAAATCCGAGGGCAAAGTGTTTGTTGCTAAAAACGGAGCTTTTCTCGAGAAGGAGTTTCTCTCGAGAGAATTGAGTGGGAGGAAGATAGAACTTGATGAGGTTGTCGAACCTCATCCCTCTAGATGGTGGCGCAGGGCAAGGGGAAACCTCTGTCGTTGCGACGCCAGTTGAGGAGGAAGTTAATGATGATGATCATGAAACTCCGGTTCAAGTTCCTGTCGAACCACGCAGATCGATGAGACCACGTGCTGCTCCAGAGTGGTACGGTAATCCCGTTTTGTCAATCATGTTGTTAGACAACAATGAACCTGCAAATTATGAAGAAGCAATGGTGGGCCCAGATTCCAACAAATGGCTAGAAGCCATGAAGTCCGAGATAGGATCCATGTATGAGAACAAAGTGTGGACTTTGGAAGTACTACCTGAGGGCCGCAAGGCTATTCAGAACAAATGGATCTTTAAGAAGAAGACGGGCGCTGACGGCAATGTGACTATTTATAAAGCTCGACTTGTGGCAAAGGGTTTTTCACAAGTTCAAGGAGTTGACTACGATGAGACATTCTCACCCGTAGCGATGCTTAAGTCCGTCAGAATCATGTTAGCAATAGCTGCATTTTTCGATTATGAAATCTGGCAGATGGATGTCAAAACGGCGTTCCTTAACGGTTTCCTTAAGGAAGAGTTGTATATGATGCAACCCGAAGGTTTTGTCGATCCTAAGAATGCTGACAAGGTGTGCAAGCTCCAGCGATCCATTTATGGACTGGTGCAAGCATATCGGAGTTGGAACAAACGCTTTGATGAGGTGATCAAAGCATTTGGGTTTATACAAGTGGTTGGAGAATCTTGTATTTACAAGAAAGTGAGTGGGAGCTCTGTGGCGTTTCTAATATTATATGTGGATGACATATTGCTGATTGGAAACAACGTAGAGTTTTTGGAGAGCATAAAGGATTACTTGAATAAAAGTTTCTCTATGAAGGACCTAGGAGAAGCTGCTTACATTCTAGGCATTAAGATCTACATGGATAGATCAAAACGCCTGATAGGACTTTCACAAAGCACATACCTTGATAAAGTTTTGAAGAGGTTCAAAATGGAACAGTCCAAGAAAGGGTTCTTGCCAGTTTTACAAGGTACGAGATTGAGTAAGACTCAGTGCCCAGCAACTGATAAGGATAGAGAGCATATGAGCATCGTCCCCTATGCTTCAGCCATAGGTTCTATCATGTATGCAATGCTGTGCACTAGACCGGACATTAGCCTGGCCATAAGTATGGCAGGCAGGTTCCAGAGTAATCCAGGGGTGGATCACTGGACGGCGGTCAAGAATATCCTGAAGTACCTGAAAAGGACTTAGGAGATGTTTCTCGTGTATGGAGGTGACAAAGAGCTCGCCGTAAAGGGTTACGTCGATGCGAGCTTTGACACAGATCCGGACGACTCTAAGTCGCAGATCGGATACTTATTTATTCTTAATGGAGGTGCGGTAAGCTGGTGCAGTTCCAAGCAAAGCGTCATAGCAGATTCTACATGTGAAGCGGAGTACATGGCTGCCTCGGAGGCGGCTAAGGAGGGTGTCTGGATGAAGCAGTTCATGACGGATCTTGGAGTGGTGCCGAGCGCACTAAATCCAATAACCTTGTTCTGCGACAACACGGGTGCCATTGCCTTAGCAAAGGAACCACGGTTTCACAAGAAGACCAGACACATCAAACGACGCTTCAACCTCATCCGCGACTACGTCGAAGGGGAGGACGTAAATATATGCAAAGTGCACACGGATCTGAATGTAGCAGACCCGCTGACTAAACCTCTTCCACGGGAAAGCATGATCAACACCAGAACTGTATGGGTGTTAGATTTATTACAATGTAATTCGCATGATGATGTGAGGGCTAGATTATTGACTCTAGTGCAAGTGGGAGACTGTTGGAATTATGCCCTAGAGGCAATAATAAATATAGTTATTATTATAATTCTTGTATCAAGATAATGGTTTATTATCCATGCTATAATGTATTGAATGGAGACTTATATACATGTGTGGATACATAGACAAAACACTGTCCCTAGCAAGCCTCTAGTTGGCTAGCCAGTTGATCAAAGATAGTCAGGGTCTTCTGATTATGAACAAGGTGTTGTTGCTTGATAACTAGATCACGTCATTAGGAGAATCACGTGATGGACTAGACCCAAACTAATAAACGTAGCATGTTGATCGTGTCATTTTGTTGCTACTGTTTTCTGCGTGTCAAGTATTTGTTCCTATGACCTTGAGATCATATAACTCACTGACACCGGAGGAATGCTTTGTGTGTATCAAACGTCGCAACGTAACTGGGAGACTATAAAGATGCTCTACAGGTATCTCCGAAGGTGTTCGTTGAGTTAGTATGGATCGAGACTGGGATTTGTCACTCCGTGTGACGGAGAGGTATCTCGGGGCCCACTCGGTAATACAACATCACACACAAGCCTTGCAAGCAATGTGACTTAGTGTAAGTTGCGGGATCTTGTATTATGGAACGAGTAAAGAGACTTGCCGGTAAACAAGATTGAAATAGGTATACGGATACTGACGATCGAATCTCGGGCAAGTAACATACCGAAGGACAAAGGGAGTGACATACGGGATTATATGAATCCTTGGCACTGAGGTTCAAACGATAAGATCTTTGTAGAATATGTGGGATCCAATATGGGCATCCAGGTCCCGCTATTGGATATTGACCGAGGAGTCACTCGGGTCATGTCTGCATAGTTCTCGAACCCGCTGGGTCTGCACACTTAAGGTTCGACGTTGTTATATGCATATTTGAGTTATATGGTTGGTTACCGAATGTTATTCTGGGTCCCGGATGAGATCACGGACGTCACGAGGGTTTCCGGAATGGTCCGGATATGAAGATTGATATATAGGATGACCTCATTTGATTACCGAAAGGTTTTCGGAGTTACCGGGAATGTACCGGGAATGACGAATGGGTTCCGGGTGTTCACCGGGGGGGGGGGGCAACCCACCCCGGGGAAGCCCATAGGCCTTGGGGGTGGCGCACCAGCCCTTAGTGGGCTGGTGGGACAGCCCAAGAAGGCCCTATGCGCCATAGGAAGAAAATCAAAGAGGAAAAGAAAAAAAAGGAGGAGGTGGGAAAAAGGGGAAGGACTCCACCTTCCAAACCTAGTTGGATTCGGTTTGGAAGGGGAGGACTCCCCCCCTTGGCTCGGCCGACCCCCTTGGGGCTCCTTGAGTCCCAAGGCAAGGCCCCCCCTCTCCCACCTATATATACGGAGGTTTTAGGGCTGAATTGAGACAACTTTGACACGGCAGCCCGACCACATATCTCCACGGTTTTTCCTCTAGATCGCATTTCTGCGGAGCTCGGACGGAGCCCTGCCGAGATTAGATCACCACCAACCTCCGGAGCGCCGTCACGCTGCCGGAGAACTCATCTACCTCTCCGTCTCTCTTGCTGGATCAAGAAGGCCGAGATCATCGTCGAGCTGTACGTGTGCTGAACGCGGAGGTGCCGTCCGTTCGGCACAAGATCGTGGGACGGATCGCGGGACGGTTCGCGGGGCGGATCAAGGGACGTGAGGACGTTCCACTACATCAACCGTGTTTGTTAACGCTTCTGCTGTGCGATCTACAAGGGTACGTAGATCGAATATCCCCTCTCGTAGATGGACATCACCATGATAGGTCTTCGTGCGCGTAGGAAATTTTTTGTTTCCCATGCGACGTTCCCCAACAAGAGGCTGGTAAAAAGGATGCCCGATCCTGTATAATACAAAAATAATTAAACAAGAACTCTCCATAGAAAGTTGATTGTTTGGATGACACCCATAGATTCGGTTAGCCATGGAATGTGTTTGAATGGTGGAGGGGGTGTATAATTTCAATTTTGTCTAGGAACCGCCAATAATTTGATTATCATGGAAAATATTGAAATCTCTTGTCGCAGTGTTGATAGAAAAGGCGCACCACCCAAAATATATTGACCTTTTGTTTTAAACAATGAACTCTGGCACCTCTGCAAATCCCTGCTCCCCTTTGTGAAGGGATAATCTATTTATTTTCATGTTATTTACTTTTCACGTTGAGTCAAATTCTTATTCCAACCTTAGTCTATTAGTTGGCAAGCACCATGTGGTGGGGAAAGATCCAAACACATATATCGAGTCAAATACATTTGATCATGATTCATTATTATTGACAATTATCTTCATGATAAGTACGTTGGGCGGTAAAACATTAAGCCCCTATATTCCTCTTTGTTCGATGGATGTTGTTTGTTCAAAAATATGCTTTGAGTATTATCAATCACAGAATAGTATATGATAACTGAGTATGTGGAACTCTTACTTCGACTTGATGATGCATTAAAATTGTTTGATGACTAAGAACATAGGTTGTTAAGTTTGAAGATAATGCATTGTTTGAACCATGACAAGAGAATTAATTGCTACTCAATCATGATGTTTTTTATGAGAAAATGTTGCTGGTTATCATGCTAAAAAAGTGACTGAAATTATCAACGATCAAAACTATTGACTATGCTAGCATTCACATTTCATAAATTGCTTCTTTTATCATTTACCTAGTCGAGGACGAGTGGTAATTAAGCTTGGGGATGCTGATACATCTACAAAATATCGATAATTTATGAATTATTCATGCCATATTCACCTATTTTTACAATACTTTTATATGAATCCGATGCACTTTTTATGATTTAATTAGAACTAACCCAGACTGACGTTGTTTTTAGCAAAATACAGTGGTCTCATTTTTTGTGGAGAAAATGGAAGTTCTCGGAATCGCCCGAAACTTTTTGGTGATTTTTCTGGAACATATGACCAACATTGGAGCAAAGAACCATCGGAGGGTGCACACCTGTTATCCACAAGCCAACAGGGCACCCTTAGGTGGTCAAAGGGTGTTGTTAGCTTGTGCCCCCTCATAGCTGCATTTTGCGTGATTCCAATGCCAAAAAATCCTATAAAGATAGAAACCCCCAGAAATTATGAGAGAACTTCTGCTCCGCCACCGCAACTCTCCGTATCGAAGAAAAAGCCATCTAGAGCCTTTACAATACCATGTCAAAGCGGGGAAACATCTCCGGTGGCCATCTTTAGCATCTCGGCGAAGGCCATGATGAGGAGGGAGTAGTTCACCCTTGGGGCTGAGGGTACGTACTAGTATCTATGTGTTTAATCTCTCTCTCTCGTGTTCTTGAGATGGCACGATCTTGATATATCACACGCTTTGTTAATATAGTTGGATCATATGGTGTTCTTCCCTAGAAATCTTGTTGTGATGAATTGAATCTTTCCCTTTGAGATCTCGTTATGTTGGATTGAATATTTTGGGTACGAGAACACTTTATTTATGTCTTACATGTGGATACCCATGGTGACAATGGGGTATTCTATTGATTCACTTGATATATGTTATGACATCAACTTCCATATTCCGGCGACCTTGGGGATCTATGGATAGGGGTTGATTGCACGTTTTCATCTGACTTTCTCCAATAGAAATCTTGGGGTACTCTTTGAAGTTCTTTGTGTTGGATCAAATATGATGAATCTAAAATTGTTTGATGCATGTAGAATAATTAACCAATGGATAGTTGAGGTGACATTGGAGTATTTAGGTGACATTAGGTTGATTGATATATATCATAGGTGTTTTATTCTAGTACGATCTCTAAGGTTGTTTGTGACACCTATATGAATAGCCCAAAAGATTGATCGAAAAGATAACTTTGAGGTGGTTCACTGCCTACAACAACTTCTTATTATGTTCTCCGCTACTAGGAACTTTGGAGTGATTCTTTGTTGCATGTTGAGGGATGACCATATATTCAACTATGTTAGCATTGTTGAGAGATTGCACTAGTGTAAGTATGAACACTAGGCCTTATTTCCAAGCATTAATATACCGTTTTGCTTGTTGTTTACTACTTGCTACCTCACTGTTTTTATTTATTCCAATTATAAAAATATGTTTCTACTATCCATACTACTCTTGTATCACCATCTCTTCACCGAACTAGTGCACCTATATAATTTTCCACTGTACTGGTGATACATCCCAAACATATCTATAATTTCTGCTTGTTCCATGATCATTTGGGTGAAATTTTTATATGTTTTTCTACACTTTTATATCTTTTTACACATATTTGGACTAACCTACTAATTCAGTGCACCCAGTGCCAGTTTCTGTGTGTTGATGTCTATTTTGCACGGGCTTTTACCCAATTTTCCGAAGCCTGAAAAATCCCAAGAAAAATATATAAAAAACCAGCGTAACAGAAGCTTCCAGATCACCGAAGTTGGGCTAGAGGGGGCCAAGGGCCGTCCAGGCGACCTCCTGGCGCGACCTACACCCTTGCCGCACCCACAGGCCGCCTGGGTGGCTCCTACCTCCTCTGATGCCCTCCTTTCGCCTATATTTACCCCTTGACAAGGTAAACCCTATACGAGATCGAGAATCGCGAATTTCTCCATTGTTCCGCCGCCGCAGCGCTTCCGAGATCGGGAGTGTCAGGAGACCTCTTCCCGGCACCCTGCAGGAGGGAGGATTAACCTCTGGGAGCTTCTCCACCGGCATGGACGCTTCCCGGACGTGTCGTGAGTAGTCCTCCTTGGACCATGAGTCCATGACCAGTAGCTATGTGATGTCTTCTCTCCAATCTTGTGCTTCAATGGTTAGTCCTTGTGAGTTGTCCTACATGATCAAGGCATCTATGTAATTCTCTTGCTATTGCTATGCTCGGTTTGTTGGGATCTGATGGATTATTAGATTATGTTTAGATTGTTATGAGTTATATATTTGATTTTCCTTTTATATTATGTTCCTTAGTGATTCATGCATGTTCTCCGTTGCTATTTGTTGCTTTGGCCGAGTAGTAGATTGTAACTCCAAGAGGGAGCGTTATGCATGATTGTGGGTTCATGCCCCTCGATGTCTAGCTTGAGTGACAGAAACATGAGACTAGGGGATGTGTTGTTGCCACCATGGATAAAACAACGGTGCTTGTGACCGCGGTTGCAAGGATTGTTTACCTTATGCATAGTTCATTAATGCAGTTGTCCGTTGCTTTGAGTTTACACTTTGGGTGGAGCTCGCAACTTAATACCGGCGAGATGTTCTGGATAGATATCTCAAGGTGGATGATTAGTAAGTAGATGCTGATGAATAAACGGTCTACTTGCCTTGGTGTACTGCCCATTACTATTGAGCCTCTAACTTTCAAGTAGCATAATTAGCATTGCGGTGCGTTTATAATTCTGTCAATTGCCCAACTGTAATTTCTTTACCCAAGCATAGTTGTTTATCGTCTTTTGGGAAAGAGACATCACTAGTGAACATCATGTGACTCCGGTCCATATCACCACCATTGTTTACACCTCCATCATTTACCGTTTTCATGTACTTTTCTGTTGCAATCACTATTACTATTCCCGCTTGTGTTTTGATCCTTTGCAAACTACAAGGCCGGAGAGATTGACATCTCTCTGTACTCGTTGGGAGAAAAGTTATTTGTGTGTGTGTGTAGGTCCACGTCTTCTGCTAGCACCAGGGTGGGAGACACGTACTTGTTGATCCTAGGAGTCCTCCTGGTTTGATAAACCTTACATTCTCCGTGTAAGGGAAAACTTGCTGCTGACTACATCTCAACCTTCCAGTTGGGGTAACCAACGAGGAGCGAGAAGTATATACATCATCTCGTCATCAACTCGGTGTGTTGGGGACACAAGAGATTTCTTGTATTTGATTGCAGGATTGTTTGAGAGAGACCATATTCATACTACACCTCCCACGGATTGATAAACCTTAGGCCATCCACTTAAATGAATTTTTTTGTTGTCCTACAAAACTCTGCACTTGGAGGCCCAACAACGTATACAAGAATAAAGTTGCGTAGTAGACATCACACCCAAAACTTGAAAACTCCAACACACAAAACTCAACAGAAACCCCGTGATATCTATTAGTATAATGAACATATCATAACTTTAGGTATTTTTATAAATTGATTCACATTTCATTTCAACATAATAGGTATTGTATTCTAACGTCAATGGTTTACGGCCCCCCTTGTCCACTTTGAGTTCGTGTTAAACTTTTCCAGCAAGGCCCAACATTAGTTTTAAAAAATTTCAACATAACAATATTGTTGGAAATATGCCCTAGAGGCAATAATAAATTGGTTATTATCATATTTCCTTGTTCATGATAATCGTTTATTATCCATGCTATAATTGTATTGATTGGACACTTGGATACATGTGTGGGTATATAAACAACTCTGTGCCCCTAGTGAGCCTCTACTAGACTAGCTCATTGATTAAAGATGGTTAAAGTTTCCTAACCATAGACATGAGTTGTCATTTGATAACGGGATCACATCATTGGGAGAATGATGTGATGGACAAGACCTAACCGTAAGCATAGCATTTGGTCGTATCAGAAAGATTATTGCTACTGCTTTCTACATGTCAAGTATCTGTTCCTAAGACCATGAGATCATGCAACTCCGTGGCACTGGAGGAATGCCTTGTGTGTATCAAACATCACAACGTAACTGGGTGATCATAAAGATTATCTACACGTATCTCTGAGGGTGTCTGTTGGGTTGGCATGGATCGAGACTCGGATTTGTCACTCCGTTTGTCGGAGAGGTGTCTCTGGGCCCTCTCGGTAATACAACATCACAAGAAGCTTGCAAGCAATGTGACTAAGGAGTTAGTCACGGTATCTTGTATTACGGAATGAGTAAAGAGACTTGCGAGCAACGAGATTGAACTAGGTATGGAGATAACGAGGATCAAACTTTGGGCAAGTAACATGTCGCTAGACAAAGGGAACTACATATGGAATTGATTGAATCCTTGGCACCGTGGTTCGACTGATAAAGATCTTCATGGAATACGTGGGAACCAATACGGTCATCCAGGTCCCGCTATTGGTCATTGACCGGAGAGGTGTCTCGGTCATGTCCACATGATTCTCGAACTTGTAGGGTCCGCACGCTTAACGTTTAGTGACGATATAGTATTGTTGGGTTATGTATGTTGGTGACCGAATGTTGTTCGGGGTCCTGAATGAGATCCCGGACGTCATGAGGAGCTTGAGATGGTCAGGAGGTAAATATTTATATATGGGAAGTCATATTTTGGCTACCGGGAAAGTTTCAGGTTTTTCCGGTATTGTACCAACAAGCTTCTAGAAGGTTCCGAAAACTTCCGGAGGAGTCCGAAAGTCCACCAAGGGTTCCACCATGTCTCAAGGGTTTGCATGGGCTGATGGGAGGTGCCCTGGCCTTACTGGGCGTAGCGCACAAGTCCCTTAAGGCCCATGTGGCTTGGGAGAGGTGGAAAGTCCACTTATGTATGGAAGGGAAGGAGGAGGACTAGGAGTAGGCGCCCCTTCACCTATATATAGAGGGGAGGGGCGCCCCAAGAGGACACACCAAGCCCTTGGCGCCTCCCTATCTCCCTAGATCGTTTTCTCCTCCATTCGTGGTTCAGGTAGCGCTCGGTGAAGCCCTGCTCGCACTGCTTCACCACCGTCTCAATCATGTCGTCGTGTTGGTATAGAACCCATCTACTACTCTGCCCTCGCTTGCTGGATCGAGGAGGCGGAGACATCATCGAGCCACACGTGTGCTGAACGCGGAGGTGCCGTTCGTTCGGCACTGGATCGGATTAGATCGCGATTGGATGGTGAAGAGTACGACTACATCAACCTCATAATATACACTTTCGCTTAGTGATCTACAAGGGTATGTAGATACACTCACCTTCTCGTAGATATGCATCTCCATGAATAGATCTTGTGTGTGCGTAAGATTTTTTCCCATGCAACTTTACCCAACAAGTATTGATAATTAATTAATGCATAGGGTGTCACGGACCCACAGATTCTTAATTCAACATAAGCAGGTGGGCCAGCGCTGATGGTATTATTCCAAAATAGGCACGATGTGGGGCCACCACGTGGAAACTTGAGGATTGATTTTACTCATAGGATTTCCCAACTAATGGCATCGAGGGAAGAGTGTGCATGGCCCTGAAGTGGGGTCAACACACCGGGTGGTCTTGCTGGATTAGTTTTACCTTCTATGAAGGACTTGTGCATCGGATACAAATGATGCTTCATGCTATCACATTGTTGAGGTTTTCAATGTTGCACATGGCTAATTTATAATGGACGAGTTGGAACACCCGTGCAAGATTAAATCTTTCAGAAAGTCGTGCCCACGATTATGCAGTGACATGGAAATTTATAACCTTCGGTTTTAGAGAACTTCAAACTAAATCTAATTAAAGCTTGACAACCGCGTGCGTACTTTGATTTCCACTACACGTAAGTAGGTGTTCAAGATCACTTATTGATCATACTAGTTGCACCCACTTACGCGTATGAATTACTCATCTTGTTCTAGTACTCGTAAGATTAGTTGATTTATAAATGCTTCATGCTTGTTGCAACCTCACCACTTAACCTTTCCATACCCATTAAAGTATTGCTAGTTTTGGTATCCATTTTAATAAGATTGCTGAGCCCCAAAAGGCTCATAGATACTACAACAACAGATGGATGTACATGTAAAGCAATGATTTAACATGAGCGTGATACATGTTCTATTTGGAGTTTTCTTCTTCTTCTTCAACAATAACCATAGGATGTGTTCCCTGTTGGCAGCCTCATATTAGTTGGATGACCATCACTTTCTTTATTTGGGGCCTCTTTAGGCCAATTTGCTTCTTATCCATGGTCGGATCATGTATTATTGTTTGATGATTGTACCGGTGGATTTTGATACTTATGTTGTAGCCTCTCTTTGTTGTGGCAAGTGTAAGCCAACTTAAATGCTCATATCTCATCTATGCTTGTATGGTATTATGTTGTGATGTCCAACTTGTTAACGACATGTGACGCTTGTGTCCAATTTGCTTCTTATCCATGGTCGAATCCTGTATTATTGTTTGATGATTGTACTGGTGGATTGTGATACTTATGTTGTAGCTTCTCTTTGTTGTGGCAAGTGTAAGCCAACTTAAACGATCATATCTCATCTTTGCTTGTATGGTATTATGTTGTGATGTCCAACTTGTTACATACATGTGACACTTGCGTGTATGATATTAGTCACATATTGGGTGTCTCCAATATACACTCATCTTCTATTTTTAAATAGCTACAATCCACTAGCTATTTTTTCTAGACATGCATGTATGCCACATGAGCAACTCATGCATTTAAGTCATAAATTACATTGTTTTTTATTACTCTATGCATGCAAGCACCATATCATTAATTCATGCATGTTACTCTTAAGTTATTTTTTGCATTAGATTTTGTATTGACAATATACATTCCCATTTTTGTTAAAAATGACATTCTTTTTACTGTATTTTTTTCTCTTTTTATACTCTTTTTATTTCATTTTAATTTGTAAGCTTACATTCGCTTTCCATAAGTTATAGATGTTTTTAGTAACTTTCATGATTCTTTTAGCAAGTTTCCCACAAGAACACGCCGGGGCATCATCTAGTATCTTTAGTTAGTCTTGTAAAAGGCTTCGTTCAGGCTAGGACCACATTTTGGGCGTTACAGAAGTTTATTAAACCAAAAATTCTGTAGAGAATCTCATATCCTTGTCTTAATTTTCATCACCTATACATACCAAGGTTCATCCATATCCCCAAGAACTATCGGTGTACTCGCACATGGGAAGGGCAACCATCATATGAATTGTGACGATAAATATGATCAGAATAATTGAGTAACACATGTAGTGATCCACGAAGTGTTTGGTATTACAATGAGATGGAGATGTATGATGATGGAGATGTTTGATGTCGATGTACCCTTGCACGTGGTGCTGGTGAAGATGGTTATCTCCGCCTTGCCGATTCCCCCTCTAGATGCCTTTAGCAAGCCACGATTATGTGTTCTTGATGAGTTTTTGGCTCGTGCACACACCTGATCTTAGATCCGATTCCTCGAGGTGGGGGTAGTCGATGAAGAGGAGGCAACGACAACTCGTATGAGCCCCGGAGGCTATGCTCGGCTTTCAGTTTACTCCCCTTCACTTCATTCTGTTATATTAATCATTGATTGCACAATTTGACATGATTTCATCATAATTCCGCGGAGTTCTTTCATTAGCACTTCGATTACTTCCAAAAGCACATCATGGGGATAAATGAGAAAAAGAAGTGCACGAACGATGTAAAATCCCACAATACCTACCGTGTAGGCACAAATTAAGTGTGAAAATATCATATATATCTATATACACACACACTTTGGACTCATTGTTGGGGAACGTAGTAATTTCAAAAAAATTTCTACGCCATACAAGGATCTATCTATAGAGAAACCAACAACGAGCAAAGGGGTAGAGAATCTTCATACCTTTGAAGATCGCTAAGCGGAAGCGTTGCTAGAACGCGGTTGATGGAGTCGTACTCGCCGCGATTCAGATCATGGTGGATTTGATCTATACGCTGAACGATGGCGCCTCCGCGTTAAGCACATGTGCAGCCCGGTGACGTCTCCAATGCCTCAATCTAGCAAGGACGAAGGAGAGGTTGAGGGAGAGCTCCAGTAGCACGACAGTGTGGTGACGGTGGAGCTACGTGGCACTCCGACAGGGCTTCTCCAAGCACTACGGAGGACGAGGAGGACGAGGAGTAGGGATGCGCCGAGAGAGAGAGAGAGTAATTGTGTCTCAAAACAGCCCCCAAACCCTCACTATATATAGGAGGAGAGGGAGGAGGGTCCCCACCCTTAGGGTTTCCCACCCTAAGGGGTGCAACAGACCTAGATGGCCCTTGGGGCAGCGGCCAAGGGTGGAGGCGCCCTAGGGTGGGCCTTGAGGCCTAAGGTGGCCCCTCCACGCCTAGGGTTTGGCCCCCTCCACCCCTTGTTGTGCCTTGGGCCCTTAGTGGTGGCACACTGATACGTCTCCATCGTATCTACTTTTCCAAACTCTTTGCCCTTGTTTTGGACTCTAATTTGCATGATTTGAATGGAACTAACCTGGACTGACGCTGTTTTCAGCAGAATTGCCTTGGTGTTGTTTTTGTGCAGAAATGGAAGTTCTCGAAACGTCCTAAAAATTTACGGATAATATTTTTCGAAAATATGAAAAATACCTGCGCAAAGATCCACGGTAGGGGATGGGCCAGTGGGCCACAAGCCCTGTAGCCGCCACCCCTGGTGGCGGCTAGCAAGCTTGTGGGGCCCATGTGGCCCTGCCGCCCCAAACTCAGCTCTATAAATTCACTTTCGTCTCAGAAAAAATCAAGAGAGAAGATTTCGTCGCGTTTGCGATACGGAGGCGCCGCCACATCATGTTCTTCATCTAGAGGGCAGATCTGGAGTCCGTTTTGGGCTCCGGAGAGGGGAAATCGTGGCCATCGTCATCATCAACCTTCTTCCCTCTCCAATTCCATGAAGCTCTTCATCGTTCGTGAGTAATGTATTCGTAGGCTCGCTGGGCGGTGATGAGTAGGATGAGATCTATCATGTAATCGAGTTAGTTTTGACGGGGATTGATCCCTAGTATCCACTATGTTCTGAGATTGATGTTGCTACTACTTTTCCATGCTTAATGCTTGTCACTAGGGCCCGAGTGCCATGATTTCAGATCTGAAATTATTATGTTGTCACCAATATATGTGTGTTTTAGATCCGATCTTGCAAGTTGTAGTTACCTACTATGTGTTATGACCCGGCAACCCCGGAGTGACAATAACCAGAACCACTCTCGGTGATGACCATAGTTTGAGGAGTTCATGTGTTCGCCAAGTGCTAATGCGTTGGTCCGGTTCTTTATTAAAAGGAGAACCTTAATATCCCATAGTTTCCTTTTGGACCCCGCTGCCACGGGAGGGATGGACAATAGATGTCATGCAAGTTCTTTTCCCTAAGCACGTATGACGACACACCGAATACATGCCTACATCACATTGATGAACGGGAGCTAGCCACATATCTCTCCGTGTTATAACTATTGCATGATGAATATCATCCAAACGAATCACCAAACCATTGCCTACGAGTTTGTCCCATTGCTGCTGTTACTTGTTTTGCTCTGCTGTTGTTACTACTGTTGCTGCTATTGTTACTTGTTTTGCTCTACCGCTGTTACTACTGTTGCTGCTGCTGTTACTACTGTTGCTGCTGTTGTTACTTGCTCTGTTGTTACTTTGCTGTTTATACTTTGCTTGCAGATACTAATCTTTCAGGTGTGGTTGAATCTGACACATTCAGCTGCTAATACTTGAGAGTATCCTCTCACTTCCTACTGGCGAATCAACAAATTTGGATTGAATACTCTACCCTCGAAAACTGCCTCGATCCCACGCGTTGGTGGGTCATTGCAAGACAATTTATAATTGTTGAGCAATCAAGAATAGCATTTGTCTAGCCATTGCTAGAGATCTGCTAAACAGCATTTTTCTGGCGCAGTTGCCGGGGAAGCGATTGCTATATTCTCTGAGTCACTTGGGATTTATATCTGCTGATCACTATGAAGAATCTGAAGGATCCAAAACCAGAGTTTTGCCCTCAACTACGAGGGGAGGTAAGGAATTGCCATCTAGCTCTGCACTTGATTCACCTTCAGTTATGAGTAAGTTTGCGACATCACCTCCTGCTAGAAATCTTGATATGTCGCATGTGCTTGATGATGCTTATGATACTGCTTTGCCTGATACTGCTAGAGATGCTATGCGTGATACTCCTATGCCTGATACTGCTAGAAATGTTATGCCTGATACTGGTTTGCCTGATGATGCTATGCCTTATACTGCTAGAGATACTACTTTGCCTGATGTTCCACTAGGGGTGTTCCTTGATACTCATATTGCTAGAGTTACTGCCAATGCTCGTGATGCTTCTGAAACTGCCGATACTATTGAGATAGAACCTGCTTTTGCTCCTGCTAGATCTAGCTCTCCTAGATATGAATTGCCTGATATACCTGAGGGTTATGTTATGGAGGGAGAGATAGCTGAGGATTTTCTTGCATGTAAGGATGCCTATGACGCTGAGAAATTACTTCTCAAGTGGAAGGAAAAATCTCTGAAAGCTATGATGAAATATGACCCGAAGTTTGCCACTTCACCTATCTTTATCACCGATAAGGATTATGAATTCTCTGTCGACCCTGAGATAATCTCTCTAGTCGAATCTGATCCTTTCCACCGTTATGAGTGTGAGACGGTCGTAGCCCATCTTACCAAACTACACGATATAGCCACCCGTTTCACTAGTGAGGAGAAGATCCACTAGTACTATATCCTTAAGATGTTTCCTTTCTCTCTAAAGGATGACGCTAAAGCCTGGTTCACCTCTCTTGCTCCTGGATGTGTGAGTAGTCCCCAGGATATGGTCTATTACTTCTGTGAGAAATATTTCCCTGCCCATAAGAAGCAAGCTGCCTTGCAGGAAATATACAACTTTGCTCAACTCCAAGAAGAGAGTCTCCCACAAGCTTGGGGGAGGCTCATCCAGCTACAGAATGCTTTGCTCGATCACCCTCTTAAGAAGAACGAGATACTTGATATCTTCTATAACGGACTTATCGATGCTTCTAGAGACCACCTAGATAGTTGTGCCAGTTGTGTTTTTAGGGAACGAACTATCGAACAAGCTGAGATCCTTCTGAATAACATCTTGATCAACGATAATGCTTGGACTATTCTCGAACCACCTCCTAAGCCAACTCCTAAGAAAAGAGGTATTCTATTCCTCAGTCCCGAAGAAATGCAAGAAGCCAAGAAATCTATGCAAGAGAAAGGCATTAGATCTGAAGATGTCAAAAATCTACCACCTATCGAAGAGATCCATGGTATCGATAACCCATACAAGTAGTAGAAGTGAATTCTCTGCATAGGTTTGACGAGAGTGATATTCCTTTTGACAAACCTGGTAGCCTACGCTTTGATGAATTTGACAACTTTGTTGCCAAACAACAGAGTTTCAATGATTATGTTAGCAGACATTTGGAACAAAGTACTCGTATGCTAAGCCACTTAAGTTCTTGTGTAGGCAGAAATGTCAATGATCTAAAGCTTCTGAGTAAACATGCCTCTATGATTACTACTCAGGTAGAACAAGTACTTAAAGCTCAGAATGACTTGCACAATGAATTAAATGACAACTCTGTCAGAGTCATTACTAGGGGAGGCAAAATGACTCAGGAACCTTTGTATCCTGAAGGCCATCCTAAGAGAATTGATCAAGATTCTCAAGGAATTAATGCTGATACACCCAGTCATCCTAAGGAGAAGAAGAAGGATGATAGAAACCTACTTGCCGGTTCACCAAATACTGTCACACCTGAAGAACCTAATGATATTTCTGCGTCTGATCCAGAAACACAATCTGGTGATGAACATGAACCTGGTGACAATATGGACAGCGATGTTCATAATAATGCTCAACCTAGCAATGTTGAGGATGTGGAGATTGAACCTACGGTTAATCCTGATAACCCACAACCTACGAGATATGATAAGAATGACTTCGCTGCTAGGAAGCATGGTAAAGAAAGGGAGCCATGGGTTCAGAGACCTATGCTCTTTCCTCCTAAGCCATCCAAGAAAAAGGATGATGAAGATTTTGAGCACTTCGTTGAGATGATAAGACCCGTCTTTCTGCAGATGCGGTTAACTGATATGCTCAAAATGTCTCCATATGCCAAGTACATGAAAGATATCGTGACCAATAAATGGAAGGTACCATATCTTGAGATCTCCACCATGCTTGCCAATCACACTTTCAAAGGTGGAACTCCTAAGAAACTTGGTGATCTCGGAGTGCCCACTATACCTTGCTCCATTAAAGGAAACTACATAAGAACTGCCTTATGTGACCTTGGAGCCGGTGTTGGTGTTATGTTGCTCTCTCTTTATCGTAGACTTGAATTGGATAAGTTGACACCCACTGAAATTTCTCTGCAAATGGCCGACAATTCAACTGCTTTCCCTATCGGCATTTGCGAGGATGTGCCTGTTGTGGTTGCTAACACCACTATCTTAACAGACTTTGTTATCTTGGATATTCCCGAGGACGATGCCATGGCTGTCATCCTCGGAAGACCCTTTTTGAACACGGAAGGGGCTGTTATAGATTGCAACAAAGGCAATGTCACTTTCCATGTCAACGGTAATGAGCATACAGTGCACTTTCCGAAGAAACGATATCAAGTACATTGCATCAATGCTATCCGAAAGACTTCATCGATTTTTATTGGGAGCTTTGAATGCCCCATTCCTCGTGTCAAGATGAAGTATGATTTGCTTATTGCGGAGATACATATCCCCATTGAGGTGACTTAGTGGCTATTTGACAATTCTCCGTTTCTTCTTGCGATTCGAAAAGGTTTTGTCATGAGGATTTGATCAACCCCATTGATGGATTTCTTTCGATGACCATGAAATGGATGAATCAAAGAGTCACATACCTCTGTTTTAAGCTTTCACTTTCTATTGCTTAGAAGAAAAATGATAGATTTAGTTTAGCTTTTCCTGTTTTCTGTTTTAGCGTCCCGGAGAAAATACCCCGAAAATAAAAGTTCTCCGATGGTCCTGAAAATCTAGTATGATTTTTTCTGGAATATTTGAAAAATACTAGGCCTCAGAGCTGGCCTGGGGGCCAAACCAGTGGGCCGCAAGACCTGTAGCCGCCACCCCCTGGTGGTGGCTAGCAAGCTTGTGGGGCCCACAGGGACCCCCTCCACTCATTCCAGCTCCCATCCTCTTCTTCCACCTCCAGTAAAAATTGTTTCGCAGCTCAAACCCGTGTTCTTGCTCATTTGGCTGTGATTTTCGATCTCCTTGCTCAAAGCACCATTCTCCGAACCGTTTTGGGGAAATTACTCCTTGGTAAGTGACTCCTCCATTGGTCCAATTAGTTTTTCCTCTAGTGCTTTATCCTTCCCGTATTCTTGCTACCTTGGTGACCCTGTTCTTGAGCTAGAAATGTTGATTTTAGCTGGTCCCAAGTAGTTTTAGCGCGTGATACGGTCTCTAGGCACTAGTAGGAGTAATTGCTACAAGGTGTGGTTGGTATTCATTCACTTTTCTCTTGAACTCCAAAAATTTCAGCAAAAGGAAATTATGTTCAGGAAGAAGTTTCATGGTGGTTCCTCAAGTAAGAAGGGTCCCCGTCTTTATTTTCGGGAGCCCGAACCTTATCAACTAAGGGACGCACCGGTACAACCATGTGAATGGCCTTTCGATGAGTTCATGATCGAAGCAGGCTTCAAGGATGAGTTTGATACACTTGTCCGCAATGCCGGGTTAGCAGAATTCCTCTCAGATAAATGTGAACAGTATGCTATGCTCAGTGCCTCTTTCGTGCGTAGATTTAAATTTTCAGTTGGTCGTGACTCATCCATACTGTTTGATCTGTATGATAAATCCTACACCATGGATTTGGAGGATTTCAGTAGGATTTGCAAGATACCCGATGGGGGTAGTATTACTGATCCTGCTAAGTCTTCGGTTAGAGACTTTGTCGCCAGTATAACTGTTGGAGAAACTAGAGATATCACGCAAGCTACCATAGGAAGCATTCATTTCCCTGCCTTGCACTACTTTGCCCTCTTCATAGGTAGGTGCATTAATGGCAAGGGTGCACATTGTCAGCTATGCGCTTCCGACCTTAGTATCCTTAAGAGCGCAGTAACAAGTGACATGAGCTTCAACATGGGAGCTATAATAGCAAGGAGGCTGAATAATAATGCCATTGAGGGGGATTTCTTTGGTGGAATTTATGCTACACGCTTAGCAAATTTTCTTGGAGTATCCATCCGTTCATAAGACCCCCCTCTCCGTACAGCCTACCTTGATCGTGTCGCTCTAACACGCTACCAGTTCCTTGAGAGGGATCATGGATCCCTCCTATACCGCTTGATATTTAACCAGCAGCGTGTTTTCCATATTACCCTTCCTGCTCCTGCTTTCTTTGACTTTCAGGTAAAATGAAGATACTACATAACCATAGGAGAGGCAGAGGAGTATGAGAGGGAGGCGACGGCTGCTCGACTTCGTGAGGTAGCTATTTAGGCAGTGGCTGCAGCACTCCCGTATAACACCCATTATGATTTTGGGTTTCGCCAGGACCATCCTTGGGAGTAGACCAAGCTAGGCCAAAAGCCTAAGCTTGGGGGAGTACGTGTTCTCACCAACCTTACATTCATGCTTATGCTTTCATTTTGTTAGTCGGTGTTTACACTTTGCCACTGTATTATCCATGCTAGTTTATTTTCGTTTTCTTCTTTTGTGTCCTTTTGAGAAAACCTAAAAAGATTTTTCTTTCTACTTTTGCTTGTTGGGAGTTTTCCCGTGTAAATAGTTTTCTTTTTCTTTGGGTCAAGGTAGAAGATATTGGTTACAATGTTTAGAGGCTCTTGCATGCATACCTGTTTAGCTTTCAAAGAGCCATATTACTTTGTCTTCTACTTTGTGTTTGCCTGCAGATTCAGCTTAGTCCAATGCACGAGTACTCTTATTATTGTTCACATCGTTCGATCGTGCAAATGAAAGGCAATAATGATGATATATGATGAAGTGATTGAGACTGGAAAAGCTGGTATGAACTCTATCTATTTTGTTTTTGTAAATATGACTAGCTTGTCATGCCTGATTCAGCCTTGTTGTGAGAGAACCATGTTTGCAATGACAACTTAGAGATCATAGTTTCTGATGCCATGCTTAACTAGCTCAGAGTTTATAATGGTTTGTCTTGAATGCCAACATAGATTTTGAGATGACTATGATGTAGTATGATAGGATGGTATTCTCCTTTGAATGATTCAAGTGGCTTGACTTGGCGCATGTTCATGCATGTTGTTGAAACAAAATCAACATAGCCTCTATGATGTTCATGTTCATGGTGATTTATATCTTGTTCATGCTTGCATTAAATGTTAGTCAAACTCATTGCATCTTGATGACTGTTGTCGCTCTCTAGTTGGTTGCTTCCCAGTCTTTTGCTAGCCTTCACTTGTACTAAGCGAAATACTGCTTGTGCATCCACTTCCATAAACCCAATTTTTTTCCATGAGAGTCCACCATACCTACCTATTTGCGGTATCTACCTGCCGTTCCAAGTAAATTTGCATGTGTCATTCTCTAAACCTTCAAGAAATAATCTGTTTTGCATGCCCGAACCGCTCATGTGGTGACAGAGGGCTATTGATATCTTCCATGTTAGGTGTGTTATCCTCGACATGTGTTTATTCACTGTCATTCACGAGAAAGGGGCCGGTAATTGGAATGGCCAGTTCCACGCCTAAATCGGAAACATAACTGTAAAACAAGACTCCCCCCGGATTGATGTTAGTATGGACGGTACCCGAGGATTCGCCTCGCCGTGGAGTGTGATTGATTGGTGGTGGGGGAGTTAAAACTTTACTCTTCTGTTTGGGAACCACCTATAGCATGAGTAGCATGGAAGATATTGAGAACTCTTGGTCATTGCTTTGACAATGAAAGCATGCCACCCAAAATTATTATCTCTGTTTTCAAAGCTTGAGCTCTGGCACCTCTACAAATCAATGCTTCCCTCTGCGAAGGGCCTGTCTATTTATTTTCCTGTTGAGTCATCCTCTTCTTATATAAGCACCAATTAGAGAGCACCTCTGTCATTTTTATGCTTTGCTTTTGATTGATATTGAGTATGACTATGACTGGATCTTCGTTGCTATATGAATTACAATGTTTAGTCAGCCCTTGATCTTTGAAAGTGCTCTGCATTTATGTTTTGCGGTCTCAGAAAGAGCTAGCGAGATACCACCTATTCATATTGCTTCATGCTTGTTTTGATTGAAATGTTGGTATTTGAAACTCATTATTATTTGCTCGTTAGCTGATTATGCCATTGATATTAGTTTACCGTGAGACCTTTGTGTCACTTGCTTATGTGGTTAACTTGTGATCTTGCTGAAATTCTCGTTACGAGTTAGACATAGTTGCAACAAAAAGATCAAACAGAGTTTGTCAAAGTTTTTCTTTCTCTTTCAGTTTGTCAACTGAGTTGCTTGAGGACAAGCAATGTTCTAAGCTTGGGGGAGTTGATACGTCTCCATCGTATCTACTTTTCCAAACTCTTTTGCCCTTGTTTTGGACTCTAATTTGCATGATTTGAATGGAACTAACCTGGACTGACGTTGTTTTCAGCAGAATTTCCTTGGTGTTGTTTTTGTGCAGAAATGAAAGTTCTCGAAACGTCCTAAAAATTTACGAAGAATATTTCTGGAAAATATGAAAAATACTTGCGCAAAGATCCACCGGTGGGGATGGGGCAGTGGGCCACAAGCCTTGTAGCCGCCACCCTCCTGGTGGCGGCTAGCAAGCTTGTGGGGCCCACGTGGCCCTGCCGCCCCCAAACTCAGCTCTATAAATTCACTTTCATCCCAGAAAAAATCAAGAGAGAAGATTTCGTCGCGTTTGCGATACGGAGGCGCCGCCACATCCTGTTCTTCATCTGGAGGGCAGATCTGGAGTCCGTTTTGGGCTCCGGAGAGGGGAAATCGTCGCCATGGTCATCATCAACCTTCTTCCCTCTCCAATTCCATGAAGCTCTTCATCGTTCGTGAGTAATATATTCATAGGCTCGCTGGGCGGTGATGAGTAGGATGAGATCTATCATGTAATCGAGTTAGTTTTGACGGGGATTGATCCTAGTATCCACTATGTTCTGAGATTGATGTTGCTACTACTTTGCCATGCTTAATGCTTGTCACTAGGGCCCGAGTGCCATGATTTCAGATCTGAAATTATTATGTTGTCACCAATATATGTGTGTTTTAGATCCGATCTTGCAAGTTGTAGTTACCTACTATGTGTTTTGACCCGGCAACCCCAGAGTGACAATAACCGGAACCACTCCCGGTGATGACCATAGTTTGAGGAGTTCATGTGTTCACCAAGTGCTAATGCGTTGGTCTGGTTCTTTATTAAAAGGAGAACCTTAATATCCCGTAGTTTCCTTTTGGACCCCGCTGCCATGGGAGGGATGGACAATAGATGTCATGCAAGTTCTTTTCCCTAAGCACGTATGACGACACACGGAATGCATGCCTACATCACATTGACGAACGAGAGCTAGCCACATATCTCTCTGTGTTATAACTGTTGCATGATGAATATCATCCAAACAAATCACCGACCCATTGCCTACGAGTTTGTCCCACTGCTGCTATTACTTGTTTTGCTCTGTTGTTGTTACTACTGTTGCTGCTGCTGTGACTTGTTTTGCTCTGCTGTTGTTACTACTGTTGCTACTGCTGTTACTTGCTCTGCTGTTAGTTTGCTGTTAGTTTGTTGTTGCAGAAACTAATCTTTCAGGTGTGGTTGAATCTTACACATTCATCTGCTAATACTTGAGAGTATCCTCTCACTTCCTACTGGCGAATCAACAAAATTTGGGTTGAATGCTCTACCCTCGAAAACTGCTTGATCCCACGCGCTGGTGGGTCATTGCAAGACATTTATAATTGTTGAGCAATCGAGAATAGCATTTGTCTAGCCATTGCCAGAGATCTGCTAAACACATACCAGCCCACCAAGTGCTGGTTCCCATCCCATTTGGGCCCATGTGGCAGTTTGGGGCTGGTGGCCCTTCCCGGAACCCTTCTGGTGGTCCCGGTACATTACCGGTGTCGCCCGAAACACTTCCGATGACCAAATCCTCACTTCCTATATATTAATATTTACCTCCGGACCATTCCAGAACTCCTCGTGATGTTCGGGGTCTCATCCGGGACTCCAAACAACCTTCGGTAACCACGTACACTATTTCCCTATAACCGTAGCGTCATTGAACCTTAACTGTGTAGACCCTACGGGTTCGGGAACCATGCAGACATGACCGAGACATCTCTTCGGTCAATAACCAACAACGGGGTCTGGATATCCATGTTGGCTCCCGCATGTTCCTCGATGATCTCATCGGATGAACCATGATGTCGGGGATTCGATCAATCCCGTATGCAATTCCCTTTGTCTATCGGTATGATACTTGCCTGAGATTCGATCGTCGGTATTCCTATACCTTGTTCAATCTCGTTACCGACAAGTCTCTTTACTCGTTCCATAACACATCATCCCATGGCTAACTCCTTAGTCACACCGAGCTCAGTATGATGATGGATTACAGAGTGGGCCCAGAGATACCTATTCGTCACACAGAGTGACAAATCCCAGTCTCGATTCATACAACCCAACAGATGCTTTCGGAGATACGTGTAGTGAAACTTTATAATCACCCAGTTACGTTGTGACGTTTGATACACCCAAAGCATTCCTACGGTATCCGGGAGTTGCACAATCTCATGGTCTAAGGAAATGATACTTGACATTAGAAAAGCTTTAGCAGACGAACAACACGACCTAGTGCTATGCTTAGGATTGGGTCTTGTCCATCACATCATTCCCCAATGATGTGATCCCGTTATCAATGACATCCAATGTCCATGATCAGGAAACCATGATCATCTATTGATCAACGAGCTAGCCAACTAGAGGTTCACTAGGGACACATTGTGATATATATATTCACACATGTATTACGGTTTCCAGTTAATACAATTATAGCATGAATAACAAACAATTATCATAAACCACGAAATATGATAATAACCACTTTATTATTGCCTATGGGGCATATTTCCAGCAGTCTCCCACTTGCACCAGGGTCAATATCTAGTTACATTGTGATGAATTGAACACCCATAGATTTCTGGTGCTGATCATGTTTTCCCGTGGAAGAGGTTTAGTCAACGGGTCTACGACATTCAAATCCGTATGTACTTTGCAAATATCTATATCTCCATTTTGGATGTATCCACGAATGGAGTTGAAGCGGCGCTTGATGTCCTTGGTCTTCTTGTGAAACCTGGGCTCCTTTGCAATAGCAATAGCTTCAGTGTTGTCACAGAACAGAGTCATCCGGCCTGACGCACTTGGAATCACTCCTAGGTCGAGGATGAACTCCTTCTTCCAGACTCCTTCATGTGCTGCTTACGAAGCAGCTATGTACTCCGCTTCACATGTAGATGCCGCCACGACGCTTTGCTTGCAACTTCACCAGCTAACTGCCCCATTATGCAAAATATACACGTATCCGGTTTATGACTTGGAGTCATCCAGATTTGTGTCGAAGCTCGCATCGACGTAACACTTTACGACGAGCTCTTCGGCACCTCCATAAACGAGAAACATATCTTTAGCCCTTTTCACGTACTTAAGGATATTCTTGACCGCTGTCCAGTGATCCTCTACTGGATCACTCTAGTACCTGATGACGAGTTGATAGATATACTTCTCGCCCCTCGTTGGTTACCCCAAGTGGAAGGTGGAGATGTAGTCAGCAGCAGATTTCCCTTATACGGGGACGGTAAGGTTTATCGAACCAGGAGGACTCCAAGGATCAACAAGTAAGTGTACGCTGCTCTGGCGCTAGCAGAAGACGTGGATCTGCACACACAATAAATAACTTTGCTCCCAACGAGTTTAGAGAGGTTGTTAATCTCTCCGGCCTTGTCGTTTGCAAGGGATCAAACACAAGTGGGAATAGTGTGATAGTGATTGCAACGGAAAAGTAAATAAAAACAGTAAATGGTGGAGGTGTAAACAATGGTGGTAATATGGACCAGAGTCCCATGATTTCACTAGTGATATCTCTCTCCCAAAAGACGATAAACAACTATGTTGGGTAAACAAATTACAGCTGGGCAATTGACAGAATTATAAACGCACCGCAATGCTAATCATGCTACTAGAAAGTTAGAGACTCAAAAGTAATGTGTAGTATGCCAAGACAAGTAGACCGTGTATCCATCAGCATCTACTCTCTAATCATCCACCTTGAGATATCTATCCACAACATCTCACTGGTATTAAGTTGCGAGCCCCACCCAAAGTGTAAACTCAAAGCAATGGACAACTGCATTAACGAACTTTGCGTAAGGTAAACAATCCTTGCAACCGTGGTATCAAGCATCGTTGTTTTCTCCCTAGTGGCAACATCACATCCCCTAGTCTCATGTTTCCATCACTCAAGCTAGACATCAGGGGGCATGAAGCCACAATCATGCATAACACTCCCTCTTGGAGTTACAATGTACTACTTGGCCAAAGCAATAAAAAGCAACGGAGAACATGCATGAGTTACTCAAGAACATAATATAAAAGGAGAACCAAATATATAACTCATCACAATCTGAAAATAATCTCATAATCCATCGGAACCCAACAAACTCAGCATAGCAATAGCAGGTAAATTACATAGATGCCTTGATCATATAGGGCATCTCACAAGGGCTAAGCATTGAAGCACAAGATTGGAGAGAAGACATCACATAGCTACTGGTCATGGACTCATGGTCCAAGGAGGACTACTCACGACACGTCCGAGAAGCGTCCATGCTGGTGGAGAAGCTCGCGGAGGTCTATCCTCCCTCCGGTAGGGTGCCGGGAAGAGGTCTTCTGACGCTCCCGATCTCGGAACCGCTACAGCGGTGGAACGATGGAGAAATTCGCGATTCTGGATATATCTTTAGGGTTTTCCGTCCGAGGGGTAAATATAGGCCAAAGGAGGGTTCCACGGGGTGGACCAGCCGCCCAGGCGGCCTGGTGGCGCGGCCAGGAGGGGGGCCGTGCCAGGTGGACGCCTGATTGAGGCCTTGCTCCCCTCTGTCCCACCTTGGTGCTTCGTGAAGCTTCCGTCACGCTGATTTTTATATATTTTTCTCGGGACTTTTTGGGGCTTTGAAAATTGGGGTAAAGTCCCTGCAATCAAAATACATCAGCAGACAGAAACTGGCACTGGGTGCACTGAGTTAGTAGGTTAGTCCAAATATGTGTAAAAAGGTATAGACGTGTAGCAAAACATATAACAATGTCACCCAAAATAGCATGGAATAAACATAAATTATAGATATGTTTGGGACGGATCAACACCCCCAAGCTAAATTCCTGCTCGTCCTCGAGTAGGTAAATGATAACACAAATAATTTTTGTGGTGACATGCTAACACACATATAAGAACTTAAAAGTAAAGCAAGTAAGATATGCAATTCAAGTCAAGACAATAACAAGCAAGAGTCTATATTTAGTATTGAAAATAGCAAAGTAAGAACATAAAGGTGCAAGAGCTCTCGCTATCCGTGACAAGAATGTCTCCAAATGGTTTTTGCATGCAAGCAGTGGGAGATGGGTTTATAGCATAAAAATATTATATAGTTTAATTGAGAACTCAATCTACTAAAACTTTACACTTGGTCTCCTTCAGAATTTTATTTTGACTCATCCCCAGACCACTAGTCAGGCACAAGTCAAAATGATCCTCTCCCTTTCGATTTTGAGCACTCATGCAATGGATGAGCGCAAGCAAGATATGTTGGCACTTAGGATGGAAAAGACAATAATGATGGGGAAGGAAGACAAAAAAAGGTGTGAAAGGCTCACATCAGTGAGGACAACCATAGGCGAGTGAAAGCTAAATGATAGATATGATGTGAGGAGTAGTGATTGCCATGCAACGGATGCACATATGAGCTGAGGTAAGCTCTCCAATGGAACAAGTGGGGGTGCATCCAACTTGCTTGCTCATGAAGACCTAGAGCTCATTTGAGGAGGCTCATCATTGGAATATACAAGCCAAGTTCTATAGTGTAAGGATCCCCACATAGTTATGCATGAATGATAATCTCTACGGAGTACAAATATAACAATGGAGTACGAGTGCGGATCTTTCAAAAGGAATAGTAGTATTGCCCCCTTCTCTCTTTTTATTTCTTTTTTATGGCCTCTTTGGCTCTTTCTATTTATCTCTCATTTGTCCTCTTTGGGATCTTTTCATGTGTCCTCTTTTGGGATCTTTTAATTTCTCCTATATGGGATCTTTTACTCACTTAAGGGCAACACTCTATGTTTTACAAGAATAAAAAGAAGATCTTCAGACTTTATAAGAAGTACTCAACATAAAGACAAATGAAAACTATCATGATGCATGCAAATGTATGCCTCTGCGAGTGTAGCAGGATATGCAATGAAACTAGCACGTCATGTAGCAATAATAAGGGCAAGGCCCAACTGGCATGCGGCTCCTCGATCAAGCAAAAACATGTATGACATGAAGATCAAGTCATGAGATGGTGGATGTTGCATGGCAATGTATCTCGGAAAGTCTATGGCAATGCCTTAATAGGTAGTTATGGTGGCTATTTTGAGGAAATATATAATGAGGCTTATGATGACAAAGTGTATCATGCCAAGGGTTTGGATGCACCGGCGAAGTTTGCACCAACTTTGAAGGTCAGAAAGGGAAATGCATAGTACCGAAGAGGCTAGCAAAATATGGATGGTGGAAGTGCCAACAATCGAATACTCGCATTAGTTCGAAGAACTCATGCACTTATTATCGGTAACTCTCTATCTAGTCAGGAGATTCACAAAGATACAAGTACCCTAAGGAGGAGTGTTTGGGGGTTTGGTTATCCTTGCGCATCCTCATCCCATGATAACGTGAGGGTACTCTATATATTCCAACCCCTCTAGAGGTTAGCGATCCATCTAGTAGCTAGAGTTCTCAACTATTTTTTTAATTTTTGAATATACACACGGATTTCCAAAAATACGACACCTATCACTAATAGGCTCAAGCTCTTGACACCAATATTCCAAACATTACTCAAGTCAATACCTCAAAACTATTGCAAGTTACTACTATACTTAAATAGCAACCTCACTTACCTACTCATGCAAGACACACAACTCAGTGCAACAAGCCAACTCTCTAAACAAGATAAGCATGATAACTCAAGAGAGTTCCAAAAGAAACCTAAACAAAACCTCTTAAAAAGATAAAGCATGAAAACTAAGAGCTAATCGTGACAACAACTATCCAAAGATAAAGAACACACAGAAATATAAGCTTGAAAACCTATGTTGTGTTCTAGGGTGGAGTGGAGCGTGTTTCTCTCCCAAACAAAGAAGTCTAGGTACCAACTTGTTATGAACAACAAGCAAAACTAAAACAAACTAAAAAGTAAAGAGCGGGACGCTCCAAGCATAGCACATAACATATGAAGTGATAAAAGTATAGCATGGAGAAGGGCGAACTGATAATTGTTGATGGAGAAGGGGATGCGCGGGGACATCCCCAAGCTTAGACGTTTGAGTCTCCTTGAATATTTCTTGGGGATGCATGGGGGCATTCCCAAGCTTGAGCGCTTGACACTCCTGGATCTTGTTTCATCATCTTCCATCGCATACTTGAAAACTCCCTTCATACGAAACTCATCATAAGCTGATTAGAGTGGTTAGTGCCCATAATAAAATATTTTTTATCTATTGGAAATAAAGATTTTCATGAATATCTACTGTTTCTCTAGATTGCCAAAAGGTTTTTGCAAATAAAAAAGCAAGCTTAAGATTTGCAAAACAATGAAGACGCAAAACATGGCAGAATTTGGGAAAAACAGACCAACAGGTAGTAAATAATTTTTTCGGGGAACTTATGCAACTCAAATAAAAAAAACTCAGAACACACGCGAGGAATACAATTATATAGAGCATACTGTCAAAAAAATCAGATCAAAAAGATGATCCGGTGATTTTTGGCGATTTTTTCCGTCAAGCAAACATAATCTGTTTCTGGACAGCATGTCACAACTTTTGAACTTTCTTGCAATCGGAGGCTAAAACTTGGCACATAGGTTGAAAATAAAGAAACAATGATGTTGCTACAATAGTAACAATCATCAAGACCACTAAAATTGAAATTAAAAACAAATTGGGTTTCCTCCCAACAAGCGCTTTCTTTTATGCCTTTGAGCTAGGCATCATGCAAAAACATCAAGTATTATCAACTCCAAAAGAATAACTTGCTCGAGTAACGGACTCATAAGATAACTTAATATTCTTTCGAGGGAAGTGTTCCATTCCCTTTTTAAGGGGAAATTGGAATCTAATGGTCCCTTCTTTCATGTCAATGATAGCACCAACGATGCGGAGAAAAGGACGTCCCAAAATAATTGGACATGAGGGATCACACTCAATGTCCATAACAAGAAAATCAACGGGAACATAATTATCATTGACAACAATGAGAACATCATCAATCCTCCCTAAAGGTTTCTTTATGGAAGAATCAACAAGACGAACACCAAAAGAACATTGCTCAAAAGGCTTCAAATCAAGCATATCATACATTCTTTTGGGCATAACGGAGGCACTAGCTCCAACATCACATAAATCAAAGCAAGAGAAATTATTCAATTTAATCTTGACCATAGGATCCCAACCATCTTCTAGTTTTCTAGGACTAGAAGTCTCTAGCTTGAGCTTCTCCTCCCTAGCTTTGATAAGAGCATTGGTAATATGCTCGGTGAAGGCAATATTGAGTGTACTAGTGTGGGGGTCTTTCGCCATTCTTTGCAAAAAAGTGATAACTTTGGAAAGTCTACAATTATCAAAATTAATGTCATTGCTATTAAGTAAAATTGTAGTGTCATCCTCTATATTTGATTTTTTCTCTGTTATAACAGTTTGGATGTCTTCCCAAGTTTGGGGACGTTTAGGAGCAACTTCAAACCAAAGATCTGGTTCCTTCCCGGGGAGACCATGCCAAGGGCATAATTCTCCATAATAACTAACATAGTCACAAGGTGTATTACTTTTACAAATACCCACAGTGGCAATTGGAGCAATAGAAGTGAAGGTAAAATCATTGTTGTTGTGACTAGTGAAGTCACACGACTTGGTGTTCTCGGTGGAACCCATAGCAGCAGCAACAAGCAAGAACAAAGCAACTAATTTTTTGTGGTTTTTGGTATAAGACTCTAAAGCAAAAACTAGAAAGCAAACTAACAAGACTAAAAGCAAAGGTAAAAGATGGTGTGCAACTCCCCTATCTTGAAGACTAGAGTCCCCAGCAACTGTCCCAGAAATTTGCTTGATGACGAGTTGATGGATATACTTATCGCCCCTCGTTGGTTACCCCAAGTGGAAGGTGGAGATGTAGTCAGCATCAGATTTCCCTTACACGGGGACTGTAAGGTTTATCGAACCAGGAGGACTCCGGGGATCAAAAAGTAGGTGTCCGCTGCTCTGGCGCTAGCAGAAGACATGGACCCGCACACACAACAAATAACTTTTCTCCCAACGAGTTCAAAGAGGTTGTCAATCTATCCAGGCTTGTCGTTTGCAAAGGATCAAACACAAGCGGGAATAGCGATAGTGATTGCAACGGAAAAGTAAATCAAAATAGTAAATGGTGGAGGTGTAAAGAATGGTGGTAATATGGACCAGAGTCCCATGGTGTTCACTAGTTGACGTCTCTCTCCCAAAAGACGATAAACAACTATGCTGGGTAAACAAATTACACCTGGGCAATTGACAAAATTATAGACGCACCGCAATGCTAATCATGCTACTAGAAAGTTAGAGGCTCAAAAGTAATGGGTTGTACACCAAGACAAGTAGACCGTTTATCCATTAGCATCTACTCTCTAATCATCCACCTTGAGATATCTATCGAGAACATCTCACTGGTATTAAGTTGCGAGCCCCACCCAAAGTGTAAACTAAAAGCAACGGAAAACTACACTAACGAACTTTGCGTAAGGTAAACAATCCTTGCAACCGTGCTCACAAGCACCATTGTTTTCTCCCTGGTGGCAACAACACATCCCCTAGTCTCATGTTTCTGTCACTCAAGCTAGACATCAGGGGGCATGAACCCACAATCATGCATAACGCTCCCTCTTGGAGTTACAGTGTACTACTTGGCCAAAGCAATAAAAAGCAACGAAGAACATGCATGAATTACTCAAGAATATAATACAAAAGGAGAATCAAATATATAACTCATCACGATCTGAACATCATCTCATAATCCATCGGATCCCAACAAACTCAGCATAGCAATAGTAGGTAAATTACATAGATGCCTTGATCATGTAGGGCAGCTCACAAGGGCTAAGCATTGAAGCACAAGATTGGAGAGAAGACATCACATAGCTACTAGTCATGGACTCATGGTCCAATGAGGACTACTCACGGCACGCCCGGGAAGCGTCCATGGTGGTGGAGAAGCTCCCGGAGGTCAATCTTCCCTCCGGCAGGGTGCCGAGAAGAGGTCTTCTGACGCTCCTGATCTCGGAAGCGCTACGACGGTGAAATGGTGGAGAAATTCGTGATTCTGGATATATCTTTAGGGTTTTCTGTCCGAGGGGTAAATATAGGCCAAAGGAGGGTGCGACGGGGTGGACCAGCCTCCCAGGCGGCCTGGTGGCGTGGCCAGGAGCGGGCCCGCGCCAGGTGGCCGCGTGGGTGAGGCCTGGCTCCCCTCTGGCCCACCTTGGTGCTTCGTGAAGCTTCCGTCATGCTGATTTCTATATATTTTCTTGGGATTTTTGGGGCTTCGAAAATTGGGGTAAAGTCCATGCAATTAAAAGACATCAGCAGACAAAAACTGGCAGTGGGTGCACTGAGTTAGTAGGTTAGTCCAAATATGTGTAAAAAGGTATAAAAGCGGGCAAAACATATAACAATGTCACCCGAAAGAGCATGGAACGAACATAAATTATAGATACGCTTGGGACATATCAGTACCTCCCTATCGAACTTATGGAAAGGTTCCCATCAGGTGTGGTACATAGCATGGCATACATACTAGAGCCTATGGCTGAAGCATAGGGGACGATACTCATCTTTTCTCTATCTTCTGCCGTGGTCGGGCGTTGAGTCGTACTCAACCTCACACCTTGTAATATATGCAAGAACACCTTCTTAGCCTTATCCATATTGAACTTCCTCAATATCTTGTCAATGTATGTGCTTTGTCAAAGACCTATGAGGCGTCTCGATCTATCTCTGTAGATCTTGATGCCTAATATGTAAGCAGCTTCTCCAAGATCCTTCATTGAAAAACTTTTATTCAAATAGGCCTTGATGCTTTCCAATAGTTCTATATCATTTTCCATCAACAATATGTCATCCACATATAATATGAGAAATGCTACAAGTCTCCCACTCACTTTCTTGTAAATACAGGCTTCACCATAAGTCTGTACAAACCCAAACACTTTGATCACCTCATCAAAGTGAATGTTCCAACTCCGAGATGCTTGCACCAGCCCATAGATGGAGCGTTGGAGCTTGCATACCTTGTTAGCATTGCTAGGATCGACAAAACCTTCCGGTTGTATCATATACAATTCTTCTTTAAGAAAGCCATTCAGGAATGCTGTTTTGACGTCCATTTGCCAGATTTCATAATCATAAAATGTGGCAACTGCTAACATGATTCGAACCGACTTCAGCATCGCTACGGGTGAGAAGGTCTCATCATAGTCAATCCCTTGAACTTGTCGATAACCGTTAGGGACAAGTCGATCCTTATAGATGGCCACATTACCATCCGCGTCAGTCTTCTTCTTAAAGATCCATTTAATTTCTATGGCTCGCCTATCATCGGACAAGTCCACCAAAGTCCACACTTTGTTCTCATACATGGACCCTATCTCAGATTTCATGGCTTCAAGCCATTTGTTGGAATCCGGGCCCGCCATCGCTTCTTCATAGTTCGAAGGTTCATTGTTGTCCAACAACATGATTTCCATGACAGGGTTGTCGTACCATTCTGGTGCGGAACGTACCCTTGTCGACCTTTGAGGTTCAATAGCAACTTGATCCAAAGTTTCATGATCATCATCATTAACTTCTTCTCCAGTCGGTGCAGGCGCCTTGGGAACATTTTCTTGCGCTGCACTACTCTTCGGCTCGAGATGAGGTACAATTACCTCATCAAGTTCTATTTTCTTCCCACTTACTTCTTTCGAGAGAAACTCTTTCTCTAGAAAGGATCCGTTCTTGGCAACAAAGATCTTGCCTTCGGATCTAAGATAGAAGGTGTACCCAATAGTTTCCTTAGGGTATCCTATGAAGACGGATTTTTCCGCTTTGGGTTCGAGCTTCTCTGGTTGAAGTTTCTTCACATAAGCATCGGAGCCCCAAACCTTAAGAAATGACAGCTTAGGTTTCTTGCCAAACCATAATTCATACGGTGTCGTCTCAACGGATTTAGACGGTGCCCTGCTTAAAGTGAATGCAGCAGTTTCCAATGCATATTCCGAGAATGATAGCGGTAAATCGGTAAGAGACATCATAGATCACACCATATCAAGTAGAGAGCGATTACAATGTTGAGACACACCTTACGCTGCGGTGTGCCAGGCGGCGTGAGTTGTGAAGCAATTCCACATTTCCTTAGGTGCGTGCCAAACTCGTGACTCATATTCTCCTGCACGATCAGATCGTAGAAACTTTATTTTCTTGTCACGTTGATTCTCCACCTCACTCTGAAATTCCTTGAACCTTTCAAAGGTTTCAGACTTGTGCTTCATTAAGTAGACATACCCATATCTACCTAAATCATCAGTAAGGGTGAGAACATAACAATAGCCACTGCGAGCTTCAACGCTCATTGGACCGCATACATCAGTATGTATTATTTCCAAGAAGTTGGTTGCTCGCTACATTGTTCCGGAGAAAGGAGTATTGGTCATCTTGACCATGAGGCACGGTTCACATGTGTCAAATGATTCAAATTCAAGTGACTCCAAAAGTCCATCTGTATGGAGTTTCTTCATGCACTTTACACCGATATGACCAAGGCGGCAGTGCCACAAGTATGTGGGACTATCATTATCAACCTTACATCTTTTGGTACTCACACTATGAATATGTGTAACATCACGATCAGCATTCATCAGGAATAAACCATTGACCAGCGGGGCATGACCATAAAACATACCACTCATATAAATAGAACAACCATTATTCTCAGATTTAAATGAGTAGCCATCTTGCATCAAGCGAGATCCCGATACAATGTTCATGCTCAAAGCTGGTACTAAATAACAATTATTAAGGTTTAAATTAATCCCGAAGGTAGATGTAGAGGTAGCGTGCCGACAACGATCACATCGACCTTGGAACCATTCCCGACACGCATCATCACCTCGTCCTTAGCCAGCCTACGCTTGTTCCGCAGTTCCTGCTTAAAGTTGCAAATGTGAGCAACAACACCGGTATCAAATACCTAGGAGTTACTACGAGCGCTGGTTAGGTACACATCAATAACAAGTATATCACATATACCTTTGACGTTGCCGGCCTTCTTGTCTGCTAAGTACTTAGGGCAATTCCGCTTCCAGTGACCGGTTCCCTTGTAGTAATAACACTCAGTCTCAGGCTTGGGGTCCTTTCTTTGATTTCTTCCCGGCAACTGATTTACCGGGCGCGACAACTACTTTGCCGTCCCTCTTGAAGTTTTTCTTACCCTTGCCCTTCTTGAAACTGGTGGTCTTATTGACCATCAACACTTGATGTTCTTTCTTGCTTTCAACCTTCGCATATTTCATCATTGAATACAACTCGGGAATAGTCTTTTCCATCCCTTGCATGTTGTAATTCATCACAAAGCCTTTATAGCTAGGTGGAAGCGACTAGAGGATTCTATCAATGATCGCATCATTCGGAAGTTCAACTCCCAACTGAGTCAAGCGGTTGTGCAACTCAGACATTCTGAGTACGTGCTCACTGACAAAACTATTCTCCTCCATCTTATAGCTAAAGAACTTGTCGGAGACTTCATATCTCTCGAACCGGGCATGAGCTTTAAAAACAAGTTTCAGCTCCTCAAACATCTCATAGGCTCCGTGTTGCTCAAAACGCCTTTGGAGCATCGGTTCTAAACTGTAAAGCATGCCGCACTAAACGAGAGAGTAGTCATCACTCGGGACTGCCACGTGTTCCTAACATCCTGGGTCGCCGCGGGAAAGGGAGGGTAACCTAGCGGTGCATTAAGGACATATTGTTGGAAATATGCCCTAGAGGCAATAATAAAATAGTTATTATTATATTTCCTGTTTCAAGATAATCGTTTATTATCCATGCTATAACTCTATTGAATGGAAACATAAATGCATGTGTGGGTATATAGACAAAAATGTGACCCTAGTGAGTCTCTAGTTGACTAGCCTATTGATCAAGGATGGTTAAGGTTTCTAGCCATAGACAAGTGTCGTCACTTGATGATGGGATCACATCATTATGAGAATGATGTGATGGACAAGACCCAAACTATGAACATAGCATGTGATCGTGTCATTTTGTAGCTATTGTTTTCTGCATGTCAAGTATGTATTCCTATGACCATGAGATCATGTAACTCACTGACATCGGAGGAATGCCTTGTGTGTATCAAATGTCGCAACGTTACTGGGTGACTATAAAGGTACTCTACACGCATCTCCGAAGGTGTCCGTTGAGTTAGCATGGATCAATACTGGGATTTGTCACTGATACGTCCATTTTGCATCATGTTTTCATGTTCATATTTATCGCTTGTTGGGCTGTTATTTCACTTCACGGTACAATATTTATGCCTTTTCTCTCTTATTTTGCAAGGTTTACATGAAGAAGGAGAATACGACAGCTGGAATTCTGGCCTGAAAGTGGAGCAAAGTTGAGATACCTATTCTGCGCAACTCCAAACGCCATAAAAATCAACGAGTATTTTTTTCTGGATTTATAAAAAATACTGGGCCGAAGAAGCGCCAGAGGGGCTCCAGCAGGCGGCCACAAGCCTGCACGTCACATCCACCCCCCAGGCCACGCCATGAGGGCTTGTGGGCAGCCTGCTAGCCCACTGGCCCCCCTCTTCTGCTATATGAAGGGTTTAATCCAGGAAAAAAAATCAGGGAGGAGCATTTTCATGGATTCGCCGCCGCCACAAGGCGGAACTTGAGCAGAACCAATCTAGAGCTCCAGCAGGACGATCGTGCCGGGGAAACTTCCCTCCCGGAGGGGGAAATCATCGCCATCGTCATCACCAACAATCCTCTCATCGGAGGGGACTCGTCACCATCAACATCTTCATCAGCACCATCTCATCTCCAAACCCTAGTTCATCACTTGTAACCAATCTCCGTCTCGCGACTCCGATTGGTACTTGTAAGGTTGTTAGTAGTGTTGATTACTCTTTGTAGTTGATGCTAGTTGGATTATTTGGTGGAAGAGTTTATGTTCAGATCCTTGATGCTACTCATTACCTCTCCGGTCATGAATATGATTATCCTTTGTGAGTAGTTACTTTTGTTCCTGAGGACATGGGATAAGTCATGCTAATAGTAGTCATGTGAATTTGGTATTCCTTCGGTAATTTGATATGTTGTATGTTGTTTTTCCTCTAGTGGTGTTATGTGAACGTAGACTACATAACACTTCACCATTATTTGGGCCTAGAGGAAGGCATTGAGAACTAGTAAGTAGATGACGGGTTGCTAGAGTGACAGAAGCTTAAACCCTAGTTTATGCGTTGCTTCGTAAGGGGCTGATTTGGATCCACTAGTTTAATGCTATGGTTAGACTTTGTCTTAATTCCTCTTTCATAGTTGCGGATGCTTGTGAGAGGGGTTAATCATAAGTGGGATGCTTGTCCAAGTAAGGGCAGTACCCAAGCGCCGGTCCACCCACATATCAAACTACCAAAGTAACGAACGCGAATCATATGAACATGATGAAAACTAGCATGACAGAAATTCCCGTGTGTCCTCAGGAGCGATTTTCCTCCTATAAGACTTTGTCCAGGCTTGTCCCTTGCTACAAAAGGGATTGGGCCACTTTGCTGCACCGTTGCTACTTTTGTTACTTGTTGCTTTCTACGAATCATCTCACCACACAATCACTTGTTACCGACAATTTCAGTGCCTGCAGATTTTACCTTGCTGAAAACCACTTGTCAGATCCTTTTGCTCCTCGTTGGGTTCGACACTCTTACTTATCGAAAGGACTACGATTGATCCCCTATACTTGTGGGTCATCAAGACTCTTTTCTCGCACCGTTGCCGGGGAGTGAAGCGCCTTTGGTAAGTGGAACTTGGTAAGGAAACATTCATATAGTGTGCTGAAATTTGTTGTGACTTGTCACTATGGATACTAATCCTTTGAGGGGCTTGTTCGGGGTATCTTCACCTTGAACAGAAGAACAAAGAGTTGCTCCTCAACCTGCTGCACCTACTGAAAATATTTGCTTTGAATTTCCTTCTGGTATGCTTGAGAAACTGCTGGCTAATCCTTTTACAGGAGATGGAACATCACATCCAGACTTGCATCTAATCTATGTAGATGAAGTTTGTGGTTTATTTAAGCTTGCAGGTTTTCCCAAGGATGAGGTCAAGAAGAAGGTCTTTACTTTATCTTTGAAGGATAAGGCGTTGACATGGTATAGGCTATGTGATGATATTGGATCATGGGACTACAATCGGTTGAAATTAGAATTTCATCAAAAGTTTTATCCTATGCATTTAGTACATCGTGATCAAAATTATATTTATTATTTTTGGCCTCGTGACAGAGAAAGCATCGCTCAAGCTTGGGGGAGGCTTAAATCAATGTTATATTCATGCCCCAACCATGAGCTCTCGAGAGAAATTATCATTCAGAACTTCTATGCTCGGCTTTCTCATGATGATCGCACCATGCTCGACACTTCTTGTACTGGTTCTTTTATGAAGAGAGATATTGACTTCAAATGGAATTTATTGGAGAGAATTAAACGCAACTCTGAAGATTGGGAGCTTGAAGAAGGTAAGGATTCAGGTATGAATTTCACGTTTGATTGCGTTAAATCCTTTGTTGAGACAAATACTTTTTGTGACTTTAGAGCTAAGTATGGACTTGCCTCCGAGATAGTAGCTTCATTGTGTGAATCCTTTGCTGCTCATATTGATCTCCCCAAAGAGAAGTGGTTTAAAGACCATCCTCATTTAGAAGTCAATGTAGTTAAACCCACTCCAGTTGAAGAGAAAATCATTGCCTATAATGATCCTGTTGTTCCCAGTGCTTACATTGAGAAACCACCTTTCCCTGTTAGGATAAAGGATCATTCTAAAGCTTCAACTGTGATACGTAGAGGCTATATTAGAACACCTACACCTCCTGAGCAAATTAGAGTTAAACCTAGCATTGCTATTATCAAAGATCTTTTGTCCGACGATGTTGAGGGATATAATATTCACTTCTGTGAAGATGCTGCTAGAATTGCTAAACCTCACGTTAGAGACAAACATAGGCCTATTGTTGGCATGCCTGTGGTTTCTGTTAAGATAGGAGATCATTGTTATCATGGTTTATGTGACGTGGGTGCTAGTGTTAGTGCAATACCTCAAGCCTTATATGATGAAACCAAAGATGAGATTGCACCTGTTGAGATAGAGCCTATTGATGTCACTGTTCAGCTTGCCAATAGAGATACTATCTGCCATGTGGGAATTGTTAGGGATGTTGAAGTCTTGTGTGGTAAAACGAAGTATCCTGCTACCGCACAAGATAGCTTTTGTCCCATCATATTTGGCAGACCTTTTCTCAATACCGTCAATGCTCATATTGACTATGAGAAGCAAACTGTCACTGTTGGCTTTGAAGGCGTGTCACATGAGTTCAACTTCTCCAAGTTTGGTAGACAACCTCATGAAAAGGAGTTGCCTAGTAAGGATGAAACTACTGCCTTAGCTTCTATTGCCGTGCCTCCTACTGATCCCTTAGAGCAATACTTGCTTGAGCATGAAAATGATATGCATATGGATGAAAGGGATGAGATGGATAGAGTTGTCTTAGCACAATATCCTATCCTTAAGAATAATCTGCCTGTTGAACTGCTTGGGATCCACCCCCACCCAAGGGTGATCATGTGTTCGAGCTTAAACAGCTGCTTGATACTCTTAAGTATGCCTATCTTGATGAAAAAGAGATATATCCTGTTATAATTAGTGCTAGCCTCTCAAAGCATGAAGAAAAGAAGTTACTGAAAACTGTGAGGAAGCACTGTGCTGCTATTGGATATACTCTTGATGTTCTTAATGGCATTAGTCCTACCCTATGCGAGCACAAGATTAAAACTGATCCTAATTCTAAACCAGTTGCTGATCATCAAAGGAGATTGAATCCTAAGATGAAACAAGTAGTAAGAAAAGAAATACTAAAGCTCCTGGAAGCTGGTATTATCTATCGTGTTGCTCATAGAGATTGGGTGAGTCCGGTGCATTGCGTCCCTAAGAAGGGAGGCATTAACGTTGTCCCTAATGATAAGGATGAATTGATCCCACCGAGGATTATTACTAGCTATAGGATGCCGATCGATTTTAGGAAACTGAATAAAGCCACTAGGAAAGATCATTACCCTTTGCCTTTTATCGACCAAATGCTAGAAAGGCTGTCTAAACACATACACTTCTGCTTTCTAGACGGTTATTCTGGTTTCTCCCAAATACCTGTTGCACAATCTGATCAGGAGAAAACCACTTTCACCTGCCCTTTCGGTACCTTTGCTTATAGACGTATGCCTTTTGGCTTATGTAATGAACTTGCCGCCTTTCAAAGATGTATGATGGCTATATTCTCTGACTTTTGTGAAAAGATTATCGAGGTTTTCATGGATGACTTTTCTGTTTACGGGTCTTCTTTTGATGATTGCCTTAGCAACCTTGATCGAGTCTTACAAAGATGTAAAGACACCAATCTTGTCTTGAATTGGGAGAAGTGCCACTTTATGGTTAATGAAGGCATCGTCTTAGGACATAAAATTTCTGAAAGAGGTATTGAAGTCGATAAGGCTAAGGTTGATGCAATCGAGGAAATACCATACCCCAGAGATATCAAAGCTATAAGAAGTTTCCTTGGTCATGTTGGTTGTTATAGAAGGTTCACCAAAGACTTCTCTAAGATTTCTAGGCCTCTTACCAATCTCTTACAAAAGGATATTCCTTTTGTTTTTGACGATGATTGTGAGGAAGCCTTCGAAATACTTAAGAGGGCTTTGAGAACTGCACCTATCGTTCAACCACCTGATTGGAACTTACCTTTTGAAATCATGTGTGACGCTAGTGATTATGTTGTTGGTGTTGTTCTAGGGCAAAGAGTCGATAAGAAATTGAATGTCATTCACTACGCTAGTAAAACTCTAGACAGTGCCGAGAGAAACTATGCTACTACAGAGAAGGAATTTTTAGCAGTCGTGTTTGCATGTGAAAAGTTCAGGTCTTACATAGTTGATTCCAAAGTCACTATTCACACTGATCATGCTACTATTAAGTACCTCATGGAGAAGAAAGACGCTAAGCCTGGACTTATCACATGGGTTCTCTTGCTACAAGAATTTGATTTGCACGTTGTCGACAGAAAGGGTGCTGATAACCTAGTAGCAGATAACTTGTCTAGGTTGGAGAACGTTCTTGATGACCCACAACCTATTGATGATAGCTTTCCGGTGAGCAATTGAATGTCATCAATGCTTCACGTAGTGCACCATGTTATGTTGATTATGCAAACTATGTCGTTGCCAAATATATACCACCTAGTTTCACGTACCAGCAAAAGAAGAAATTATTCTTTGACTTGAGACACTACTTTTGGGATGATCCTCACCTTTATAAGGAAGGAGTAGATGGTGTTATTAGACGTTGTGTACCTGAGCATGATCAGGGACAGATCCTACAGAAGTGTCACTCCGAGGCCTACGGAGGACACCATGCGGGAGATAGAACTGCACACAAGGTATTGCAATCAGGTTTCTATTGGCCCACTCTCTTCAAGGATGCTCGTAAATTTGTCTTGTCTTGTGAAGAATGTCAAAGAATAGGTAATATTAGCAAACGTCAGGAAATGCCTATGAACTATTCACTTGTCATTGAACCATTTGATGTCTGGGGCTTTGATTATATGGGACCTTTTCCAAAATCCAACGGGTATACTCATATCCTAGTTGCTATTGATTGCGTCACTAAGTGGGTAGAAGCTATCCCCACTAGTAGTGCTGATCACAACACCTCTATCAGGATGTTGAAAGAAGTTATCTTCCCTAGATTTGGAGTCCCTAGATATCTAATTACCGACGGTGGTTCACACTTCATTCATGGTGCTTTCCGTAAAATGCTTGCTAAGTACGATGTCAACCATAGAATTGCGTCTCCCTATCACCCTCGGTCCAGTGGTCAAGTAGAGCTAAGTAATAGAGAAATTAAACTGATTCTGCAAAAGACTGTCAACAGGTCTTGAAAGAATTGGTCTAAGAAGCTCGATGATGCACTGTGGGCTTATAGAACTGCCTATAAGAATTCCATGGGCATGTCTCCGTACAAAATGGTGTATGGTAAAGCATGTCATTTACCTCTTGAGCTAGAGCATAAAGCTTATTGGGCAATCAAAGAGCTCAATTTTGATTTCAAACTTGCCAGTGAGAAGAGGTTATTTGATATTAGCTCGCTTGATGAGTGGAGAACTCAGGCATATGAGAATGTCAAGCTGTTCAAAGAGAAGGTTAAGAGGTGGCATGATAAGAGGATACAACAGCGTGAGTTCAATGTAGGTGATTATGACTTGCTATATAACTCTCGTTCAAGATTCTTTGCAGGCAAGCTTCTCTCTAAATGGGAAGGTCCCTATGTTGTTGAGGAAGTATATCGTTTCGGTGCTATCAAGATCAACAACACGGAAGGTAATTGTCCGAGAGTGGTAAATGGGCAGAGAATCAAGCATTATATCTCAGGTACTCCCATAAATGTTGAAAGCAATATTATCAATACCATAACTCCGAAAGAATACCTAAGGGATATTTATCAGCCTATTTCAGACTCTTAAAACGAAGAGGTATGTGATTCGGTAAGAAAACAGAGTCCAAAACTTTTCCAGTTTGAAATTTTCTCCGTTTTGGAATATTTGAAAAAATACAAAAAATGGAAGTAGTCCGAAAAGTGCGCGAGGAGGCGACAATCCTGCACGGCGCGGGCCCACCCCCTGGCCGCGCCGTGAGGGCTCGTGGCCACCTCGTGCGCCTCCCGGACTCCGTTTTCATGCGGGGTACTCCTTCTAGTCTAAAAAACCATTATATATACTCCCGTTTGATCTGACCCCTGCATCACGCAGATTTCCTCTGTTTTTCGTTTCGAGCCTATTTTCTGCTGCAGATTTAGAGCAAGATGTCGTCTCAGGAATCTGTGGGGGAGAACAATCTCCCTCAAGTGTATGGAGAAGTAAGTGTTGATCTGAAAAGGATGGAGGTCATGGAGGCTAAGGAAAGGCTACCAACAGAAACCAAAGGCAAAACCAAGGAGAAGAATCAGGCGTGGGACGAAGTGCAATCTGTGCTCAACAGGGAAGAAGTTCATGAAGTGGATTTCCTTCAACCCTACCTCCACCTACTGTCTCCATCCTTGATTGAACTCTTGAGGTTTTGTGAAACAACTCATGCTCGCAATACTTGTCTCACTCGTGAAGTTGTTTTGCTGGAAAAACATATCGTAGATCTCCAAGGTATAAATCAAAGATTAATGGCCCTCTTGGAGTCAAAGATTGCAACAACTCCACCACCATCACCACCAAAGGAAGACAACTGAGCATTGGTATGGGCAATCCCCTTGGCTTGTGCCAAGCTTGGGGGAGTTGCCCCGGTATCGTATCACCATCACATCTTTTGCCTTTACCTTTGTTTTAGTTTTCCTTTGCAGTTTTCTCTTTATCTAGTAGATTAAAAGTCTTAGTGTTTTAGTCTTGAGTTTTGCTTTGTGTCACCCCCGATGTATTCGAGCTCGTGAGCCATATAATAAAGAGTGTCTTAGTTGAAGGGCTTTGCCTCTTTCCATGATCAAAAGAGTGAGAATAGAACAAAATCATGAAAGATCATGTAATGATCTTATGGGAAGTGATGGCTTCACATATAAAAAGAATGAGGATTGAAACTTGTTGAGGGTAGGCAAACGTAGACCTTGGTCATGGTTGCAATTAATAGGAAGTGATAAATAAGGAGAGGTTCACATATAAATATATCATCTCTCACACCATCTATGATTGTGAACACTCACTAAACTATTGCATGCCTAGAAGTAGATGTTGGACAAGGAAGACAACATAATGAATTGTGTTTTCTTGGCTCCGAACAATGTTATATGATTAGAGATCCCTTAGCATGTGATGATTGCTTCCACCTCATATTAGCCAAAACTCCCGCACCAAGTAGATATACTACTTGTGCATCCATAAACCTTCAAACCAGTTTTGCCATGAGTGTCCACCATACCTACCTATGGATTGAATAAGATCCCTCAAGTAAGTTGTCATCGGTGCAAGAAATTAAAATTTCTATCTAATATGTATGGTCCATTAGTGTGTGGAAAATAAGCTTTGTACGAACCTGTGATGAGGAAGACATAAAAGCGACAGACTGCATAATAAAGTTCTTTATCACAGGAGGCAATATAAAGTGACGTTCCTCCGCACTAAGAGGACACGCATCCAAACCTCAAAAGCGCATGACAACCTCTACTTCCCTCTGCGAAGGGCCTATCTTGTACCTTTACTTTTTCCCCTTGAAAGAGTCATGGTGATCTTCACCAATCCCCTATTTCGCCTTTGTCTTGGCTAACGTCATATGCTTGGGAAAGATCTATATTTATATGTCAACTTGGAGGTAAGTATTCATATGTCAACTTGGAGGTAAGCAGTTGGGAGGCAAAACTATAAGCCCCTATCTTTCTCTGTGTCCAACTGAAACTTTGATCTCATGAGTAGCACGTGAGTTGTAGCAATTGTAGAGAACGAAAGAATGATTGAGTATGTGGATTTGATTTACAAGCTCTTATTTGACTCTTTCTGATGTTGTGATAAATTGCACTTGCTTCAATGACTAAAGGCTATCGGTTGTTACTTCTCGGTAAGGTTCTTGATCCATGCTTTACTTTGTGAAGGAATTATCACTTTAGCATCAGAGATTATATGTTGGTATTGCTGTTCTGATCATGATCATGATGCATGCATGTTCGTATCTTGTTTTCTCGACACCTCTCTCCCTAAACATGTGGACATATTTATTGAGCTAGGCTTTCGCTTGAGGACAAGCGAGGTCTAAGCTTGGGGCAGTTGATACGTACATTTTCCATCATGTTTTCATGTTGATATTTATCGCTTCTTGGGCTGTTATTTCAATTCACGGTACAATACTTATGCCTTTTCTCTCTTATTTTGCAAGGTTTACATGAAGAGGGAGAATGCCGGCAGCTGGAATTCTGGCGTGAAAGTGGAGCCAAGTTGAGATACCTATTCTGCGCAACTCCAAACGCCATAAAAATCAACGAGGATTTTTTTCCGGATTTATAAAAAATACTGGGCCGAAGAAGCGCCAGAGGGGCGCCAACAGGTGGTCACAAGCCTGCACGGCGCAGCCACCCCCAGGCCGCACCATGAGGGCTTGTGGGCAGCCTGCTGTCCCACTGGCCCCCCCTCATCTGCTATATGAAGGGTTTCGTCGAGAAAAAAAATCAGGGTGGAGCATTTTCGTGGATTCCCCGCAGCCACGAGGCGGAACTTGAGCAGAACCAATCTAGAGCTCCGGCAGGACGATCCTGCCGGGGAAACTTCCCTCCCGGAGGGGGAAATCGTAGCCATCACCAACACTCCTCTCATCGGAGGGGACTCGTCACCATCAACATCTTCATCAGCACCATATCATCTCCAAACCCTAGTTCATCACTTGTAACCAATCTCCGTCTCGCGACTCCGATTGTTACTTGTAAGGTTGCTAGTAGTGTTGATTACTCTTTGTAGTTGATGCTAGTTGGATTATTTGGTGGAAGAGTTTATTTTGAGATCCTTGATGCTACTCATTACCTCTCTGGTCATGAATATGATTATGCTTTGTGAGTAGTTACTTTTGTTCCTGAGGACATGGGATAAGTCATGCTAATAGTAGTCATGTGAATTTGGTATTCGTTCGGTAACTTGATATGTTGTATGTTGTTTTTCCTCTAGTGGTGTTATGTGAACATCGACTACATAACACTTCACCATTATTTGGGCCTAGAGGAAGGCATTGGGAAGTAGTAAGTAGATGATGGGTTGCTACAGTGATAGAATCTTAAACCCTAGTTTATGCGTTGCTTCGTAAGGGGCTGATTTGGATCCACTAGTTTAATGTTATGGTTAGACTTTGTCTTAATTCTTCTTTCATAGTTGCGGATGCTTGCGAGAGGGGTTAATCATAAGTGGGATGCTTGTACAAGTAAGGGCAGTCACCAAGCGCCGGTCCACCCACATATCAAACTATCAAAGTAACGAACGTGAATCATATGAACATGATGAAAACTAGCATGACAGAAATTCCCGTGTGTCCTTGGGAGCGTTTTTCCTCCTATAAGACTTTGTCCAGGCTTGTCCCTTGCTACAGAAGGGATTCGTCCACTTTGTTGCATCGTTGCTACTTTTGTTACTTGTTGCTTGCTACGAATCATCTCACCGCACAATCACTTGTTACCGACAATTTCAGTGCCTGCAGATTTTACCTTGCTGAAAACCACTTGTCAGATCCTTCTGCTCCTCGTTGGGTTCGACACTCTTACTTATCGAAAGGACTACGATTGATCCCCTATACTTGTGGGTCATCAGTCACTTCTTGTAACGGAGAGGTATCTCGGGGCCCACTCGGTAATACAACATCACATATGAGCCTTGCAAGCAATGTGACTAAAGAGTTAGTCAAGGGATCTTGTATTACGGAACGAGTAAAGAGAGTTGTCGGTAACGAGGTTGAAATAGGTATAGAGATACCGACGATCAAATCTCGGGCAAGTAACATACCGAAGGACAAAGGGAATGGTATACGGGATTATATGAATCCTTGGCATAGAGGTTCAACCGATAATATCTTCATAGAATATGTAGGATCCACTATGGACACCCAGGTCCCGCTATTGCATATTAAACGGAGAGTTTCTCAGGTCAGGTCTACATCGTTCTCGAACCCGCAGGGTCTGCACACTTATGGTTAGGTGACGTTTCGGTATAGTTGAGTTATATGTGCTGGTGACCGAAGTTTTGTTCAGAGTCTCGGATGAGATCCCGGACGTCACGAGGGTTTCCGGAATGGTCCAGAAATGAAGATTGATATATAGGAAGTTGGTATTTTGATTCCGGAAGGATTTTGGGCATTGCGGGCAGTGTACCGGGAGTGATGAATGGGTACCGGGGGCCCACCAGGTGGGACCACCACTCCCCAAGGGGGCCACGTGGACTTGATGGTGGCGCAATAGCTCTTAGTAGGCTGTCTAGTCAACCAAAGAAATCCCATGAGGAAAAAGGTGGAAAATCCAAAAGAGGTGGACAATTTGGGAAGGAGTCCTAATCCAAGTAGGATTGGAGGAGGACTCCTCCCTCCTTCGGTTCGGCCGACCCCAAGGGGTTTCCCTTGGTGAGCAAGGCTGCCTCCTCCTTGCTCCTATATATACTAGAGATTTTAGGGTTTTTGAGACACAATTTCAGCCACGTGCAACCCTCTCCTCTAGTTCGTAGTTCTTCCTCTATATCAGATTTCTGCGGTGCTTAGGCGAAGCCCTGCAGGAATAGATCACCACCATCACCGGCGCGCCATCACGCTGCCGAATAACTCATCTACTTACCCGTCTCTCTTGCTGGATCAGGAAGGCGGAGATCGTCATCGAGCTGTACATGTGCTGAACGCGGAGGTGCCGTCCGTTCGGTGCTAGATCGGGACGGATCGTGGGACGGCGACGATTTGGATCGCGAAGACGTTCCACTAAATCAACCACGTTTCTTAACTCTTCCCTCTTAGCGATCTAGAAGGGTATGTAGATCTGATCTCCCTCTCATAGATGATCATCACCATGATAGGTCTTCCTGTGCGTAGGATTTTTTTCCCATGCAACGTTCCCCATTAGTGGCATCATGAGCTAGGTTCATGCATAGATGAAATCTCAAGTAGAACACAAAAGTTTTTGTGGGCGTTGATGTTCGATTTTCTGCCCTCCTTAGTCTTTTCTCGATTCGGCGGTATTGTTGGATTGAAGCATCCCGGACCAACCTTACTCATACGCTTACGAGAGACCGGTTTCATCGACTAACATGCAACTTGTTGCATAAAGATGACTGGCGGGTGTATGTTTCTTCAACTTTAGTTGAATCGGATTTGACCGAGGCGGTCCTTGGAGAAAGATTAAATAGAAATTTGCATATCACCGTTGTGGCTTTGCATAAGTAAGATGTGATCATACTAGATACCCATAGCAGCCACGTAAAACATGCAACAACAAATTAGAGGACATCTAACTTGTTTTTGCAGGGTATGCATGTGATGTGATATGCCCAAAGACATGATGTGATATATTGGATGTATGAGATGATCATGTTGTAATAGTTAAATATCGACTTGCACGTTGATGCTACGGCAACCGGCAGGAGCCATAGGGTTGTCTTCAAACTAACGTTTGTGCTTGCAGATGCGTTTACTATATTGCTAGGTAGTAGCTTTAGTAGTGATAGCATAGATAGCACGACAACCTCGATGGCGGCACAATGATGGAGATCATGGTGTGGCGCCGGTGACGATGAAGATCATGTCGGTGCTTTGGTTATGGAGATCAAGAAGCACAAGATCATGGCCATATCATGTGACTTATGAATTGCATGAGATGTTAATCCTTTTACGCACCTTATTTTGCTTAGAACGATGGTAGCATTATAAGGTGATCCCTCACTAAAATTTCAAGATAAAATTGTGTTCTCCCCGACTGTGCACCATTGCGACAGTTCGTCATTTCGAGACACCACGTGGTGATCGGGTGTGATAGACTCAACGTTCACATACAACGGGTGCAAAACAGTTGCACACGTGGAACACTCGGGTTAAACTTGACGAGCCTAGCATGTACAGACATGGCCTTGGAACACAAGAGACCGAAAAGTCGAGCATGAATTATATAGTAGATATGATCAGCATGGAGATGTTCACCACTGAAACTATACTCAACTCATGTGATGATCGGACTTGAGTTAGTGAATTTGGATCATGCCACACTCGAATAACTAGAGGGATGTCTATTTGAGTGGGAGTTTATAAGTAATATGATTAGCTAAACTCAATTGTCTTGAACACAGTCTAAGTAATCTTTGCAAAACTTTATGTTGTAGATCAATGGCTCGCGCAGTGACAACCCTGAGTTTCAATACGTTCCTAGAGAAAGCTAAGCTGAAAGATGATGGTAGCAACTTTGTAGACTGGGCTCAAAATCTGAGGCTTATCCTTCAAGCTGGGCAAAAGAATTATGTCCTTGATGCAGCACTAGGAGTCGAACCACCCGCTACGGCTGAATAAGATGTTTTGAACACTTGGCAAGCTCGTAAGGATGACTACTCACTAGTTCAATGTGCAGTTTTGTATGGCTTAGAACCGGGACTTCAACGATGCTTTGAACGTCATGGAGCATATGAGATGTTCGAGGAGTTGAATTTTATCTTTGAGAAGAATGCCCGGATCGAGAGGTATGAGACCTCCGATAAATTCTATGCTTGCAAAATGGAGGAGAATTCTTATGTCAGTGAGCATGAGCTCAAAATGTCTGGGTACTCAAACCGTCTAGCTGAGTTGGGGATCAATCTCCCACAAGAAGCTATCATTGACAGAATTCTTCAATCAATGCCACCTGCCTACAATAGCTTTGTGTCGAACTATAACATGCAAGGGATGAATAAGTCACCCGGCGAGTTATTTGTGATGCTGAAAGTCGCTGAGTCACAAATCCAGAAAGAACATCAAGTGTTGATGGTCAATAAGACCACTAGTTTCAAGAAGAACGGCAAATGCAAGAAGGGTAATTCCAAGAAGAGTGGCAAAACTGTTGCCCCTCCTGAAAGTGCAGTCATGCCCTTAATCATGTTTTGGTGTTGCTGACAACGCACATATAGATAATTAATCACTAACCCTTTTTAAGCTACTGTGAATGATCATGTGTTGATAAGGACAAGCTCATGTGCTAACAAGGACAAGATCAAGATAAGCATTCCTGAGCACTACATGCTTGATCCTTGTGGATGTTCACATGGTGGACAAATGAAGATAAATATATAAGCTAGGCTTTCCACATTGTGTATGGGAGAGCTACTTGAAGACTTCATCATGTCTTGCTTCCAACATTGAGCCAAGAAGAAACAACAACATCAAGCTCAAGTGAAAGGGCTAACTCAAGGTATCAGTTACTTTGATGTTAGCGGTGCGGAGTGATGACCAGTGAATAAAAGTACACACTCAAGTATGGATCATCGGTATCCCTTTTACAATTCTTGAGTCTTTAGGGATCCCGCACTATTAAGAGGGGATCGCAGGTTTTTGTGATGAACTTGCTCAAACTAGATATTCAGTATCCTACTCAATACCACATATTCTCTACTCTGCTCCTATCTCATAACAGGTCTATTGCCTCCGACTTCCGGCTCCCTCCGGACGTCCGTGGGCCGGACGACCGGCAGGCTTCGGAAATCCGGAGCCCTCCACCAGAAGAAATTGAGTTCTATAACTCGGATTTCCGGCTCCCTCCGTACATCCGAGCGCCGGACGTCCGACCAGCTTCGGAAATCCGGAGCCCTGCACCAGAAGAACATAATCTCTATAACTCGGATTTCCGGCTCCCTCCGGACGTCCGAGGCCCGGACGTCCGTCCCCTTTCGGAAATCCGGAACCTCCCACCAGAAGAAGTTGAGTCGAATAACTCGGATTTGAGGTCTTCTCGGGACGTCCGGTCGCTGTTCATTTCACAAGGGTTCCAGTCATATCTATAGCCCTCGGACGACCGACCCCTGTGGACGTCCGACCCCTTGCGGACGCCCAGACTTCCGGAAACTGCCGGACGTCCGGACCCTGTGTGACTTAAAGTGTCCCCAACGGCTGTTTTACACTCCCCACTATATATACCCCTCTCCCACTTCGTGAGAGGGTGCCCAACACAGCCATATCCTCATAAGAACACATTTCCACCTCACACACATTTTCTCACATCAAATCTTAGATCCCAAGAGCATTTGTGAGCCCCTTTGAGAGTTGTTCCAATCAAAATATAGATCGTCTCCCTCTCCTTCTCTCAACCCAAGCTATTTGAGATTTGAGCAAGTTTTGAGCATTTCCCGTGATCTTGTTACTCTTGGAGGTTGGAGACTCCTAGGCAGTAGGGGTTCTTCGGAGAGGAACCAATCCGTGTGATTACCCCCGGAAAATTTTGTGAGGGTTTGGAAGCCACCTCAAAGGCTTACCACTAGTGGTTGAGAAACGCCTTCGTGGTGTTATCTCAAAGGGAGAATAGGGTGAGCCTTCGTGGCGTTGGTGTGCCTTCGTGGTAACATCCACCTCTCTAACGGTGACTAGCTTCCCTTCAAGGAAGTGAACATCGGGATACATCTTCGTCTCGGTGACCTTGGTTATCCTTAACCCTAACTCCTTACTTGTGGTTTACTTGTGTTACTTGAGCATACATACATTGCATATTGTTTGTGCTCATTATAATGTGTTGGCTATTTCTTGTACAAGATTAATCATTCAAGTATACCTTCTATATCCACACGTTCATACTTGCAGCTTTTGATATATCGTGTGATATAGTGTGATCTAGTATCTTGTGTTGTTCACCTACTTGTCGTGTGATATAGCTCAAGTAAGTTGGTGTAACTTACTGGGGCTTGTTAGTAACTGTACTGTGTCCATCTTGGTAGATCGTGTTGTTGATACACGTTGCAGTGCCTAGTGCATTTAGGATTTGTGCTTGACAAGTAACCTCTTAGTTTATTTCCGCATTAGTTTCAAGCCAAATCCGAAGAAGTTTTTAAATAGCCTATTCACCCCCCCCCCCCTCTAGGCGTCAGCGAGGTCTTTTCACCTCCGATGAAGAAACCCAAGGCTGGGCCTAAGCCGAAAACTGAGTGTCATTATTGCAAGGGGACTGGTCACTCGAAGCGCAACTGCCCCAAGTATCTGGCCGATAAGAAGGCGGCCAACGCCAAACAAGGTATATATGATATACATGTTATTGATGTGTACCTAACCAACTCTCGTAGTAGTGCCTGGGTATTTGATACCGGTTATGTTGCTCACATTTGCAACTCAAAGCAGGAACTGCGAAATAAGCGAAGGCTAGCCAAGGATAAAGTGACGATGCACGTGGGAAATGGTTCCAAGGTTGATGTGATCGCCGTCAGCACGGTCTCACATCAGTTACCATCGAGATTAGTTATGAACTTAAATAATTGTTATTTCGTGTCTGCGTTAAGCATGAACATTATATCTGGATCTTGTTATTGCGAGATGGTTACTCATTTAAGTCTGAGAATAATGATTGTTCTATTTATATGAGTAATATCTTTTATGGTCATGCACCCAATTTGAGGGGTTTGTTCATATTAAATATTGATTGTGATGATACTCACATCCATAACATTGAGACCAAAATATGTAGAGTTAACAATGATAGCGCCACTTTCTTGTGGCACTGCCGCTTAGGTCATATTGGTGTTAAGCGCATGAAGAAACTCCATGCTGATGGACTTTTGGAGTCACTTAATTTTGAATCACTTGACACATGCGAACCATGCCTCATGGGCAAGATGACTAAGACTCCGTTCTCTGTAACAATGGAGCGTGCACGTGACTTATTGGAGATTATACATAGTGATGTGTGCGGACCAATGAGCATAGAGGCGCGCGGTGGATATCGTTATTTTCTCACCTTCACTGACGATTTGAGTAGGTATGGCTATATCTACTTGATGAACCACAAGTCTGAAACGTTTAAAAGTTTAAGCAATTTCAGAGTGAAGTTGAAAATCATCGTAGCAAGAAGATCAAGTTCCTACGATCTGATCGAGGAGGAAAGTATCTGAGTTACGATTTTGGTGCTCACTTAAGACAATGTGGAATTGTTTCACAGTTGACACCGCCTGGAACACCACAGCGTAATGGTGTGTCCGAACGTCGTAATCGTACTTTTTTAGATATGGTGCGATCTATGATGTCTCTTACCGATTTGCCATTATTATTTTGGGACTATGCATTAGAGACAGCTGCATTCACTTTAAATAGGGAAGCATCAAAATCCTTTGAGACGACACCATATGAGCTATGGTGTGGCAAGAAGCCAAAGTTGTCGTTTCTTAAAGTTTGGGGATGCGATGCTTCTGTCAAAAAGCTTCAGCCTGAAAAGCTGGAACCCAAAGCGGAAAAGTGTGTCTTCATAGGTTACCCAAAAGAGACAGTTGGGTATACCTTCTATCTCAGATCCGAGGGCAAAGTTTTTTTCGCTAAAAACGAAGCTTTTCTTGAGAAAGAGTTTCTCTTGAAAGAATTGAGTGGGAGGAAGATATAACTTGATGAAGTTACAGAACCTCTGCTTCAGCAAGATGGCGGCGCAGGGCAGAAAGAAATTTATGTCGAGGCAACACCAGTTGAAGAGGAAGCTAATGATGATGATCATGAAGCTTCAGATGAAGTTACTGTCGGACCTCGCAGGTCCACAAGAGCACGTACTGCTCCCGAGTGGTACGGGAATCATGTCTTGTCTATCATGTTGTTAGACAACTATGAACCTGCGAGTTATGGAGAAGCAATGGTGGGCTTAGATTCCAACAAATGGTTAGAATCCATGAAATCCGAGATAGGATCTATGTATGAAAACAAAGTGTGGACTTTGGAAGTATTACCTGAAGGTCGCAAGGCTATTCAGAACAAATGGATCTTTAAGAAGACGGACGCGCACGGTAATGTGACCGTTTATAAACCTCGACTTGTGACAAAGGGTTTTTCACAAGTTCAAGGAGTTCACTACGATGAGACATTCTCACCCGTAGCGATGCTTAAGTCCGTCCGAATCATGTTAGCTATAGGTGCATTTTTCGATTATGAAATCTCGCAGATGGATGTCAAAACAGCGTTCCTTAACAAGTTTCTTAAGGAGGAGTTGTATATGATACAACCCGAAGGTTTTTTTGATCCAGAGAATGCTAACAAGGTGTGCAAGCTCTAGGAATCCATTTATGGACTGGTGCAAGCATCTCGGAGTTGGAATCAGCGCTTTGATGAGGTGATCAAGGCGTTTAGGTTTATACAATTTTTTGGAGAAGCTTGTATTTACAAGAAAGTGAGTGGGAGCTCTATAGTGTTTCTAATATTATATGTGGATGACATATTGCTGATTGGAAACAATGTGGAGTTTTTGGAAAGCGTAAAATATTACTTGAATAAAAGTTTTTCAATGAAAGACCTAGGAGAAGCTGCTTACATATTGGGCATAAAGATCTATAGAGATAGGTCGAGGCGCCTGATAGCTCTTTCACAAAGCACATACCTTGATAAAGTTTTGAAGAAGTTCAAAATGGAACAATCCAAGAAGGGGTTCTTGCCTATGTTACAAACTATAAGTTGAGTAAGACTCAATGTCCAGTAACTGCAGAAGATAGAGAAAAGATGAGGGTCGTCCCCTATGCTTCATCCATAGGGTCTATCATGTATGCAATGTTGTGCACAAGACCGGATGTCAGCCTGGCCATAAGTATGGCAGGCAGGTTTCAAAGTGATCTAGGAGTGGAACACTAGGCGGCGGTCAAGAATATTCTGAAGTACCTGAAAAGGACTAAGGAAATGTTTCTCGTTTATGGGGGTGACGAAGAGCTTGTTGTAAAGGGTTACGTCGACGCAAGCTTTGATACTGATCCGGATGACTCTAAGTCGCAAATCGGATACATATTTGTTCTTAACAGGGGTGCGGTAAGCAAGTGCAGTTCCAAGCAAAGCGTCGTAGCTGATTCTACATGCGAAGCAGAGTACATAGCTGCCTCAGAGGCGGTCAAGGAGGGTGTCTCGATGAAGCAGTTCATGTCAGATCCTGGAGTAGTGCCAAGTGCACTGGATCCAATCAATCTGTTCTGTGACAACACTAGTGCCATTGCTCTAGCCGAGGAACCAAGGTGTCACAAGAGGATCAGACACATAAAGCGACGCTTCAACTCCATCCGCGATTACATCAAGGCGGAAGACATAAATATTTGCAAAGTGCACACGGATCTGAATGTTGTAGATCCGCTGACTAAACCTCTACCACGAGCGAAGCATGAACAACACTAGAACTGTATGGGTGTTAGATTCATTACTTTGTAAATCACATGAAGATGTTAGACTAGATTATTGACTCTAGTGGAAGTGGGAGACTCTTGGAAATATGCCCTAGAGGCACTAATAAAATAGTTATTATTATATTTCCTATTTCAAGATAATTGTTTATTATCCATGCTATAATTGTATTGAATGGAAACATAAATGCATGTGTGGGTATATAGACAAAACTGTGTCCCTAGTGAGTCTCTAGTTGACTAGCCTATTGATCAAGGATGGTTAAGGTTTCCTAGCCATAGACAAGTGTTGTCACTTGATGAGGGGATCACATCATTAGGAGAATGATGTGATGGACAAGACCCAATCTATGAACGTAGCATGTGATCGTGTCATTTTGTTGCTATTGTTTTCTACATGTCAAGTATTCATTCCTATGACCATGAGATCATGTAACTCACTGTCATCGGAGGAATGCCTTGTGTGTATCAAATGTCCCAATGTTACTGGGTGACTATAAAGGTACTCTACAGGCATCTCCGAAGGTGTCCGTTGAGTTAGCATGGATCAAGACTGAGATTTGTTACTCCATGTGATGGAGAGGTATCTCGGGGCCCACTCGGTAATACAAAATCACATATAAGCCTTGCAAGCAATGTGACTAAAGAGTTAGTCACGAGATCTTGTATTACGGAACGAGTAAAGAGACTTGCCGGTAACGAGGCTGAAATAGGTATAGAGATACCGACGATCAAATCTCGGGCTAGTAACATACCGAAGGACAAAGGGAATGGTATACGGGATTATATGAATCATTGGCATAGAGGTTCAACCGATAAGATATTCATAGAATATGTAGGATCCAATATGGACATCCAGGTCCTGCTATTGGATATTGACCGGAGAGTGTCTCGGGTCATTTTTGCATAGTTCTCGAACCCGCAGGGTCTGCACAAGTAGGTTCAGTGACGTTTCTGTATAGTTGAGTTATAGGTGCTCGTGACTGAAGTTTTGTTCAGAGTCCCGGATGAGATCCTGGACGTCGCGAGGGTTTCAGGAATGGTCCGAAAACGAATATTGATATATAGGAAGTTGGTATTTGGATTCCGGAAGGATGTCGGGCATTGTGGGCAGTGTACCGGGAGTGACGAATGGGTACCGGGGGCCCACCAGGTGGGCCCACCAGCCCCCAAGGGGGGCACGTGGACTTTATGGTGGTTTAATAGCTCTTAATGGCCTGTCTAGTCAACCAAATAAAGCCCATGAGGAAAAAGGTGGAAAATCCAAAAGAGGTGGACAATTTGGGAAGGAGTCCTAATCCAAGTAGGATTGGAGGAGGACTCCTCCCTCCTTTGGTTGGGCCAACCCCAAGGGGTTCCCCTTGGTGGGAAAGGCTGCCTGCTCCCTCCTCCTATATATACTAGAGGTTTTAGGGTTTTTGAGACACAATTTCAGCCACGTGCAACCCTCTCCTCTAGTTTGTAGTTCTTCCTCTAGATCGGATTTCTGCAGTGCTTAGGCGAAGCCCTGCAGGAATAGATCACCACCATCACCAGCGTGCCATCACGCTGTCGGAGAACTCATCTAATTCCCCGTCTCTCTTGCTGGATCAAGAATGCGGATATCGTCATCGAGTTGTACGTGTGCTGAACGCGGAGGTGTCGTCCGTTCGGTGCTAGATCGGGACGGATCGTGGGACGGCGATGATTCGGATCACGAAGATGTTCAACTACATCAACCGCATTTCTTAACGCTTCTGGCTTAGCGATCTACAAGGGTATGTAGATCTGATCTCCCTCTCGTAGATGATCATCACCATGATAGGTCTTCATGTGCGTAGGAATTTTTTGTTTCCCATGCACTACTAGAAAAGGGGCTATTAGTGGCGCACCTACTTTATCTATTAATGGTGCACTATAAGTTCGCCATTATTATCACGCCACTACTAATAAATAGTAATGGCGCACCCCTGGTGCGCCATTACTATCCCAGATACTAATGGCGCACGAGCAACTTGGTGCGCCACTACTATGAATATTAGGAAAAAAAATCTGATATTTGTACAGGTTAAAATATACATTATAGCAAAGAATATAAACAACACAACATATATATAAACAGTAGATATATCGAATACAATAGAAGATTAGTCTCCGAATACAATTCATCATATTAGTCTCCTAATTCAAAATACCGAACAAAGTTAGAACATTACAAGTCTCGAGACCGCGAGTAGCGAGTTTGTCTTCACATTACAAGTCGATATCTAAACTACCATCACATAGAAGAGGGTTGCGGTCACGATGAGCATCATCACGATGAAACTGATCTTCATCTGGTTCCTCCTCCGCTCCCTCCTCTCTCCCGCTAGATAGCGCGCGTATCTAGCTTCCGCCTCTGCCCTAGTGGTGTACCCTTTGTAACTGTTACTGCTAAAATGGTGAACCTGTCTCCGACACTCCTCCCAGTCGTCGTAGACTCCGGGAACCTCACCCTTGTACACGACATACGACGGCATCTCTATGCACTAGACAAACAAAACCAATTCACGGATAATATATAAGAAATATATAAGTATCCAACAAAAGGATCGGAAGAGAAAAGCAACACATTAATAGCACGATTCATGGTCCTACTAATAAATAGCATCGACTACACATATAAGTTCAACGACTGTCCAAACTAAAGAGACATACAAGTTCATTAAAGTTTAATTACAACATAGCATCAGTACTTTCGACTCGACTCAGAGACCGGAGCGTGGATGAAGCCGCCGTCTTTCGTGATGGCCATGAATGTGCGGTCGTTGTGAGCCTGCATTTGTAGCGTTGTGTCAATATCACTGTTGGACAGTGGACAGTTTAGGTAGAACTGCCCCGATCTAGCAAGGACATCTTGATAGATGATTTCCGCCAACTCTGACTGGATGCAAAAGAATTCTTGTCTGATGTCCTCATCCTGGATCGCCGACAAGCGTGCGGCCCAATCTTTGAGCTCATTTGGTAGCATACGGTGTTGTTGGTCTCGTACGATCGCCGGCATGTGATGGAGGGCGTAGTAGGCTTCCTTCTAACTTCCAGGCGGCTGCTTGACGCAGGGGAACATCGTTACATGGGTGAACACGTGCTTGCCATACCTAAGATTTGGCCTCCTGAAGGTGCCTCCAGATTTGGCGTAGCCGGGGAGTACATCATCAAGAACTTTCTTGATATTTGTGTAGTCTTTCTTCGACTGACGGTCCGAGTCGAAATACGTGGCCATGGAATATTTCAGGCTTAAGAGGATGAGTGTGCAATGTGTGTCACTGCACAAAACACGTAATGTTAGAACAAAAAAGAACGATCGAAATCTAGGAAATCATATGTTACGGGGCGATGAGGGGATGACTTACTCAGAAAAGTAAGGCATGAGAAAGTTATCCTTATCTGCGTTTGCCAGAATGACGCCTTCAAGGTATGAACTCGCGACTTGCCGGTCCCTAGCGCTGTCCAAGAACTTGGCACACATGTAGAAGGGGTCGACTATCACGATGTCCGGGGTCTTGTCTCTAATGATCCGCATCTCCATACTGAGCGAAAATAGCCGAATGAAGGTGTAATGCAGCGGATAAAGGTTAAGCATAGTGAAGATGTCATCAAACCGCAGGACGATCATACGCCCGATGTTGCTATCGACAAAGCCCTTGCCCTCTGGCACCTTGGCCACGAAAACCGGGTATGCCCCATCATTCTCGGAGAGACGCCGCTTCTCCATATAAAGAGCAGTGTCATGCATACTCCGTATAGCACTGGTTGGAGCATTGAGCATATTAGTCGGTAGCATTGGCCTACCCGCCACATGCACCCTCCTCTCAATATCCTTAGATATTGGTGGCCCGTCCTGAGCACGGATCGTACTCGGTGTCGGCTGGCTCGCACCCTTGTTAGTTTTTCTTTTCCGTCCCTTCTGCTTCTTCTGTTGTAATGGGATCGAGTTCTGCTCATAGACCACCTTCTTGAGTGTGTTGGGGCTGATAATATTTCGCACCTCGGCTATTTGAGTCTCGGTGAAGGCGGGAGCTGGAGGCGTCTCCTGAGAACTGAACAGCCGACGCTTGTTGAAATTGGGTTTCTCCGCGGTACCAGCTAGATCGCCATCTTCTTTTGTAGGGTGGGGTTCTTGAGAAGGAGGCCCGAACAAGTCATCATCATCACCGTACCCATGTTCGTTGATGTACTTATCATCGTTGGAAATTGCATCGTCGTCGTCGTCCAGATCCTGTGCCATATGCATGTCAGGATCAGCTGACGGCGGTAGCATTGCGGCGGTCTTTCCATGGCTTGGCGCCGGCACGACTGGCGGTGTTGTCTGTGGGGTGGTGTCACCCACCCCCAAACGAATCTGGCTCTTCGTCCAAAGCATGGACTAGTTTAAGCAGGAGCTGAGGGTCATCACATCATCTTCGTCGGCCCCAGCGGGTTGATACAGAGGTAACAAGTCTTTGCAGCCCTCCAGCACCTGAACCAGTTGAACCCTATACACGGTGGGTGCCATCGGATTACCGTGGAACAGGCGGTTGCCCGGTTCAACGATTTTGGCCTTGGCGACATCGATCAACTCGTCGTCCACGAAGTGCAGAAGAGTGCATGGAACGTTGGCGACGCCCTGCGAAAACATGTAGGGCGTCAAGGATGCCCAGTCAAAAAGGCAAGGAGATGAAGTCATCGGTCGAGGCTTATAGTTACCGTGATGGCGTCAAGCTCGGCTAATGTCGAGGCACCGCCAACGGCGGGCGTGCAAGTGACGGAGGGGCCGCTTGATGTCGAGGTGCCGGCCGGCGTATTCTTCCCACACACGGGTGCATTAACCTCCAATACTAGCGCCGACGCCGGAGGCACCTGCAATGCCGCCTCCGTCGGAGACACCGATGCCAGCGCGTGATACGTCCATTTTGCACCAGGTTTTCATGTTGTTATTTATCGCTTCTTGGGCTGTTATTTCACTTCACGGTACAATTCTTATGCCTTTTCTCTCTTATTTTGCAAGGTTTACATGAAGAGGGAGAATGTTGGCAGGTAGAATTCTGGCCTGAAAGTGGAGCAAAGTTGAGATACCTATTCTGTGCAACCCCAAACGCCGTAAAAATCAACTAGGATTTTTTTCCGGATTTATCAAAAATACTGGGCCGAAGAAGTGCCAGAGGGGGGCCAAGGAGTGCCCACAAGCCTGCACAACGCGGCCACCCCACCAGGCCGCGCCATGAGGGCTTGTGGGCAGCCTGCTGGCCCACTTGCCCCCCTCTTTTTCTATATGAAGGGTTTCGTCCAGGAAAAAATCAGGGAGGAGCTTTTTCGTGGATTCGCCGCCGCCACGTGGTGGAACTTGAGCAGAACCAATCTAGAGCTCCGGCAGGACGATCCTGCCGGGGAAACTTCCCTTCCGAAGGGGGAAATCGTCGCCATCGTCATCACCAACACTCCTCTCATCGGAGGGGACTCGTCACCATCAACATCTTCATCAGCACCATCTCATCTCCAAACCCTAGTTCATCACTTGTAACCAATCTCCGTCTTGCGACTCCGATTGGTACTTGTAAGGTTGCTAGTAGTGTTGATTACTCTTTGTAGTTGATGCTAGTTGGATTACTTGGAGGAAGAGTTTATGTTCAGATCCTTGATGCTACTCATTACCTCTCTGGTCATGAATATGATTATGCTTTGTGAGTAGTTACTTTTGTTCCTGAGGACATGGGATAAGTCATGCTAATAGTAGTCACGTGAACTTGGTATTCGTTCGGTAATTTGATGTGTTGTATGTTGTTTTTCCTCTAGTGGTGTTATGTGAACGTCGACTACATAACACTTCACCATTATTTGGGCCTAGAGGAAGGCATTGGGAAGTTGTAAGTAGATGATGGGTTGCTAGAGTGACAGAAGCTTAAACCCTAGTTTATGCGTTACTTCGTAAGGGGCTGATTTGGATCCACGAGTTTAATGATATGGTTAGACTTTGTCTTAATTCTTCTTTCGTAGTTGCGGATGCTTGCGAGAGCGGTTAATCATAAGTGGGATAATTCTCCAAGTAAGGGTAGTATCCAAGCGCTGGTCCACCCACATATCAAACTATCAAAGTAACGAACGCGAATCATATGAACATGATGAAAACTAGCATGACAGAAATTCCCGTGTGTCCTCGGGAGCGTTTTTCCTCCTATAGGAATTTGTCCAGGCTTGTCCCTTGCTACAAAAGGGATTGGGCCACTTTGCTGCACTGTTGCTACTTTTGTTACTTTTTGCTTGCTACGAATCATCTCACCACACAATCACTTGTTACCGACAATTTCAGTGCCTGCAGATTTTACCTTGTTGAAAACCACTTGTCAGATCCTTCTGCTCCTCGTTGGGTTCGACACTCTTACTTATCGAAAGGACTAAGTTTGATCCCCTATACTTGTGGGGCATCAAGACTCTTTTCTGGCGCCGTTGCCGGGGAGTTAAGCGCCTCTGGTAAGTGGAACTTGGTAAGGAAACATTCATATAGTGTGCTGAAATTTATTGTCACTTGTCACTATGGATACTAGTCATTTGAGAGGCTTGTTCGGAGTATCTTCACCTCGAATGGAAGCACAAATAGTTGCTCCTCAACCTGCTGCACCTACTGAAAATATTTTCTTTGAATTTCCTTCGGGTATGCTTGAGAAACTGTTGGCTAATCCTTTTACACGAGATGGAACATCACATCCAGACTTGCATCTAATCTATGTAGATGAAGTTTGTGGTATATTTAAACTTGCAGGTTTGCCCGAGGATGAGGTCAAGAAGAATATCTTTCCTTTATCTTTAAAGTATAAGGCGTTGACATGGTATATGCTATGTGATGATACTGGATCATGGGACTACAATCGGTTGAAATTGGAATTTCATCAAAAGTTTTATCCTATGCATTTAGTACATCGTGATCGGAATTATATTTACAATTTTTGGCCTCATGACAGAGAAAGCATCGCTCAAGCTTGGGGGAGGCTTAAATCAATGCTATATTCATGCCCCAATCATGAGCTCTCGAGAGAAATTATCATTCAGAACTTCTATGCTCGGCTTTCTCATGATGATCGCACCATGCTCGACACTTCTTGTACCGGTTCTTTTATGAAGACAGATATTGACTTCAAATGGAATTTATTAGAGAGAATTAAATGGAACTCTGAAGATTGGGAGCTTGAAGAAGGTAAGGAGTCAGGTATGAATTTCACATTTGATTGCGTTAAATCCTTTGTTGAGACAAGTACTTTTTGTGACTTTAGCGCTACGTATGGACTTGACTCTGAGATAGTAGCTTCATTGTGTGAATCGTTTGCTGCCCATATTGATCTCCCCAAAGAGAAGTGGTTTAAATATCATCCTCCTTTAGAAGTCAATGTAGTTAAACCACTCCAGTTGAAGAGAAAGTCGTTGCCTATAATGATCCTGTGGTTCCCAGTGCTTACATTGAGAAACCACCTTTCCCTGTTCGGATAAAGGGTCATTCTAAAGCTTCAACTATGATACGTAGAGGCTATATTAGAACACCTACACCCCCTGAGAAAATTAGAGTTGAAACTAGCATTGCTATCATCAAAGATCTTTTGTCCGACGATGTTGAGGGACATAATATTCACTGCTAGAATTGCTAAACCTCACGTTAGAGACAAACATAGGCCTGTTGTTGGCATGCCTGTGGTTTCTGTTAAGATAGGAGATCATTTTTATCATGGTTTATGTGATGTGGGTGCTAGTGTTAGTGCAATACCTCAATCCTTATATGATGAAATCAAAGATGAGATTGCACCTGTTGAGATAGAACCCATTGATGTCACTATTCAGCTTGCCAATAGAGATACTATCTGCCCTGTGGGAATTGTTAGGGATGTTGAAGTCTTGTGTGGTAAAACGAAGTATCCTACTGATTTCCTCGTTCTTGCTACCGCACAAGATAGCTTTTGTCCCATCATATTTGGCAGACCTTTTCTCAATACCGTCAATGCTCATATTGACTGTGAGAAGCAAACTGTCACTGTTGGCTTTGAAGGTGTGTCACATGAGTTCAATTTCTCCAAGTTTGGTAGACAACCTCATGAAAAATAGTTGCCTAGTAGGGATGAAACTATTGCCTTAGCTTCTATTGCCGTGCCTCCTACTGATCCCTTAGAGCAATACTTGCTTGAGCATGAAAATGATATGCATATGGATGAAAGGGATGAAATAGATAGAGTTGTCTTAGAATAATATCCTATTCTTAAGAATAACTTGCATGTTGAACTGCTTGGGGATCCACCCCCACCAAAGGGTGATCATGTGTTCGAGCTTAAATAGTTGCCTGATACTCTTAAGTATGCTTATCTTGATGAAAAGGAGATATATCCTGTTATTATTAGTGCTATCCTCTCAGAGTAGGAAGAAAAGAAGTTACTAAAAACTCTGAGGAAGCACCGTGCTGCTATTGGATATACTCTTGATGATTTTAAGGGCATTAGTCCTACCCTATGCCAGCACAAGATTAAAACTGATCCTAACTTCAAACCAGTTGCTGATCATCAAAGGAGATTAAATCCTAAGATGAAAGAAGTAGCGAGAAAAGAAATTCTAAAGCTCCGGGAAGCAGGTATCATCTATCATGTCGCTCATAGCGATTGGGTGAGTCCGGTGCATTGCATCCCTAAGAAGGGAGGCATTACCGTTGTCCCTAATGATAAGGATGAATTGATCCCACAGAGGATTATTACTGGCTATAGGATGGTGATCGATTTTAGGAAACTGAATAAAGCCACTAGGAAAGATCATTACCCTTTGCCTTTTATCGACCAAATGCTAGAAAGGCTGTCCAAACACACACACTTCTGCTTTCTAGACGGTTATTCTGGTTTCTCCCAAATACCAGTTGCACAATCTGATCAGGAGAAAACCACTTTCACCTGCCCTTTCGATACCTTTTCTTATAGACGTATGCCTTTTGGCTTATGTAATGCACGTGCCACCTTTCAAAGATGTATGATGGCTATAATCTTTGACTTTTGTGAAAAGATTGTTGAGGTTTTCATGGATGACTTCTTCGTTTATGGGTCTTCCTTTGATGATTGCCTCAGCTACCTTGATCGAGTCTTACAGAGATGTAAAGACACCAATCTTGTCTTGAACTGGGAGAAGTGCCACTTTATGGTTAATGAAGGCATCGTCTTAGGACATAAAATTTCCGAAAGAGGTATTGAAGTCGATAAGGCTAAGGTTGATGCAATCGAGAAAATGCCATACCCCACAGATATCAAAGGTATAAGAAGTTTCCTTGGTCATGTTGATTCCTATAGAAGGTTCATTAAAGACTCCTCTAAGATTTCTAGGCCTCTTACCAATCTCTTGCAAAAGGATATTCCTTTTGTTTTTGACGATGATTGTGAGGAAGCCTTCGAAATACTTAAGAGGGCTTTGATAACTGCACCTACTGTTCAACCACCTGATTGGAACTTGCCTTTTCAGATCATGTGTGACGCTAGTGATTATGCTGTTGGTGCTTTTCTAGGGCAAAGATTCGATAAGAAGTTGAATGTTATTCACTACGCTAGTAAAACTCTAGACAGTGCCCAGAGAAACTATGCTACTACGGAGAAGGAATTTTTAGCAGTCGTGTTTGCATGTGAAAAGTTCAGGTCTTACATAGTTGATTCCAAATTCACTATGCACACTGATCATGCTGCTATTAAGTACCTCATGGAGAAGAAGGACGCTAGACCTAGGCTTATCAGATGGGTTCTCTTGCTACAAGAATTTGATTTGCACGTTGTCGACAGAAATGGTGCTGATAACCCAGTAGCAGATAACTTGTCTAAGTTGGAGAACGTTCTTGATGACCCACAATCAATTGATGATAGCTTTCCCGATGAGAAACTGAATGTCATCAATGCTTCACGTAGTGCATCATGGTATGCTGATTATGCAAACTATATCGTTGCCAAATACATACCACCTAGTTTCACGTACCAGCAAAAGAAGAAATTCTTCCTTGACTTAAGACACTACTTTTGGGATGATCCTCACCTTTATAAGGAAGGAGTAGATGGTGTTATTAGATGTTGTGTACATGAACATGAACAGGGACAGATCCTACAGAAGTGTCACTCCGAGGCCTACGGAGGACACCATGCGGGAGATAGAACTGCACACAAGGTATTGCAATCAGGTTTCTATTGGCCCACTCTCTTCAAGGATACCCATAAGTTTGTCTTGTCTTGTGACGAATGTCGGAGAATAGGTAATATTAGCAAACGTCAGGAAACGCCTATGAACTATTCACTTGCCATTGAACCATTTGATGTCTGGGGCTTTGATTATATGGGACCTTTTCCAAAATCCAACGGGCATACTCACATCTTAGTTGTTGTTGATTACGTCACTAAGTGGGTAGAAGCTATCCCCACTAGTAGTGCTGATCACAACACCTCTATCAGGATGTTGAAAGAAGTTATCTTCCCTAGATTTGGAGTCCCTAGATATCTAATGACCGCCGGTGGTTCACACTTCATTCATGGTGCTTTCCGTAAAACGCTTGCTAAGTACGATGTCAACCATAGAATTGCGTCTCCCTATCACCCTCAATCCAGTGGTCAAGTAGAGCTAAGTAATAGAGAGATTAAACTAATTCTGCAAAAGACTGTCAACGGGTCTAGAAAGAATTGGTATAAGAAGCTCGATGATGCACTGTGGGCTCATAGAACTGCCTATAAGAATCCCATGGGCATGTCTCCGTACAAAATGGTGTATGGTAAAGCATGTCATTTCCCTCTTGAGCTAGAGCATAAAGCTTATTGGGCAATAAAAGAGCTCAACTTTGATTTCAAACTTGCCGGTGAGATGAGGTTATTTGACATTAGCTCTCTTGATGAATGGAGAACTCAAGCATATGAGAATGCCAAGTTGTTCAAAGAGAAGGTTAAGAGGTGGCATGATAAGAGGATACAAAAGCGTGAGTTCAATGTAGGTGAGTATGTCTTGCTATATAACTCTCGTTTAAGATTCTTTGCAGGCAAGCTTTTCTCTAAATTGGAAGGTCCCTATGTTGTTGAGGAAATATATCGTTCCGGTGCTATCAAGATCTACAACATGGAAGGTAATTGTCCGAGAGTGGTAAATGGGTAGAGAATCAAGCATTATATCTCAGGTACTCCCATAAATGTTGAAAGCAATATTATCAATACAATAACTCCGGAAGAATACCTAAGGGATATTTACCAGCCTGTTTCAGACTCCAAAAACAAAGAGGTATGTGATTCGCTAAGAAAACAGAGTCCAAAACTTTTCCAGTAGGAAATTTTCTCCGTTTCGGAATATTTGAAAAAATAGAAAATTGGAAGTAGTCCGGAAAGTGTGCGAGGAGGCGACAAGCCTGCACAGTGCGGGCCCACCCCCTGGCCGTGCCGTGAGGGCTTGTGGCCACCTCGTGTGCCTCCCGGACTCCGTTTTCGTGCAGGTTACTCCTTCTGGTCTGGAAAAAAATCATTACATATACTCCGTTTGGTCTGACCCCTACATCACGCAGATTTCCTCTGTTTTTCATTTCGAGCCTGTTTTCTGCCGCAGATCTAGGTCAATATGTCTTCTCAGGATTCAGAGGGGGAGAGTTATGTTGCTGATTACCTTGCTAACCCCAAGGTCTATGGGGACTTTGATCCTTATGGCTGGACCTGTGATGAGGAAGAAGATTACGATCCCAAGGGGAAGGAACAAACGAGTTCCGATGAAGAGGAGGCTCCTCTACCTCAACCTGGACGCACGCATGTGGAGTTCAAGAAGTCGAGCCTCCCTGACTCAAGGAAGAAGCCCAAGACCTTGTTTATCCCTTCTTGTTTCTTGCAGGAGAGTAAGCAGGAATTATGCCAAAGGGTGTTGAAGCTTGAAGAGGAAAATGATGATCCGAGGGAGCAAAATTTTATGCTCAAGTGGAAATTAAACAAGCTCAAGACCTCTTCAACAACTCCTCCACCACCACCAAAGGAAGACAACTGAGCATTGGTATCGGCAATCCCCTTGGCTTGTGCCAAGCTTGGGGGAGTTGCCCCGGTATCGTATCACCATCACATCTTTTTTCCTTTACCTTTGTTTTAGTTTTCCTATTTCAGTTTTCCCTTTCTCTAGAAGATTTAAAAGTCTTAGTGTTTTAGTCTTGAGTTTTGCTTTGTGTCACCCCCGATGTATTCGAGCTCGTGAGCCATATAATAAAGAGTGTCTTAGTTGAAGGGCGTTGCCTCTTGCCATGATCAAAAGAGTGAGAATAGAACAAAAGCATGAAAGATCATTTAATGATCTTATGGGAAGTGATGGCTTCACATATAAAAAGGATGGGGATTGAAATTTGTTGAGGGTAGGAAACGTAGACCATGGTCATGGTTGCAATTAATAGGAAGTGATAAATAAGGAGAGTTTCACATATAAATATATCATCTCTGACACCATCTATGATTGTGAACACACTAGACTATTGCATGTCTAGAAGTAGATGTTGGACAAGGAAGACAACAAAATGAATTGTGTTTTCTTGGTTCCGAACAATGTTATATGATCAGAGATCCCTTAGCATGTGACGATTGCTTCCACCTCATATTAGCCCAAACTCCCACACTAAGTAGAGATACTACTTGTGCATCCATAAACCATCAACCCAGTTTTGTCATGATTGTCCACCATACCTACCTATGGATTGAATAAGATCCCTCAAGTAAGTTGTCATCGGTGCAAGCAATAAAAATGCTCTCTAATATGTATGATCTATTAGCGTGTGTAAAATAAGCTTTGTACGAACCTGTGATGAGGAAGACATAAAAGGGACAGACTGCATAATAAAGTTCGTTATTACATGAGGCAATATAAAGTGACGTTCTTCCGCACTAAGAGGACACGCATCGAAACATCAAAATCGCATGACAACCTCTGCTTCCCTCTGCGAAGGGCCTATCTTGTACCTTTACTTTTTGCCCTTGAAAGAGTCATGGTGATCTTAACCAATTCCCTATTTCGCCTTTGTCTTGGCTAACGTCATATGCTTGGGAAAGATCTATATTCATATGTCAACTTGGAAGTAAGTGTTCATGAATTATTATTGTTGACATTACCCTTGAGGTAAGCAGTTGGGAGGCAAAACTGTAAGCCCCTATCTTTCTTTGTGTCCACCTGAATCTTTGATCTCATGAGTACCACGTGAGTTGTAGCAATTGTAGAGAACGAAAGAATGATTGAGTATGTGGATTTGCTTTACAAGCTCTTATTTGACTCTTTCTGATGTTGTGATATATTGCAATTGCTTCAATGACTAAAGGCTATCGGTTGTTACTTCTCGGTAAGGTTCTCGATCCATGCTTTACTTTGTGAAGGAATTATCACTTTAGCATGAGAGATTATATGTTGGTATTGCTATTCTGAGCATGATCATGATGCATGCATGTTCGTATCTTGTTTTGTCAACACCTCTCTCCCTAAACACTTGGACATATTTATTGAGCTAGGATTTCGCTTGAGGGCAAGCGAGGTCTAATCTTGGGGGAGTTGATACGTCCATTTTGCATCATGTTTTCATGTTGTTATTTATCGCTTCTTGAGCTGTTATTTCACTTCACGGTACACTTATTATGCCTTTTCTCTCTTATTTTGCAAGGTTTACATGAAGAGGGAGAATGTCGGCAACTGGAATTCTGGCCTGAAAGTGGAGCAAAGTTGAGATACCTATTTTTCCGGATTTATCAAAAATATTGGGCCGAAGAAGTGCCAGAGGGGCGCCAGGGGGTGCCCATAAGCCTACACGGCGCGCCCACCCCCCAGGCCGTGCCATGAGGGTTTGTGGGCAGCCTGCTGGCCCACTTGCCCCCTCTTTTTCTATATGAAGGGTTTCGTCCACGAAAAAATCAGGGAGGAGCTTTTTCGTGGATTCGCCGCCGCCACGAGGCGGAACTTGAGCAAAACCAATCTAGAGCTCCGGCAGGACGATCCTGTCGGGGAAACTTCCCTCTTGGAGGGGGAAAGCGTCACCATTGTCATCACCAATACTTCTCTCATCGGAGGGGACTCGTCACCATCAACATCTTCATCAGCACCATCTCATCTCCAAACCCTAGTTCATCACTTGTAACCAATCTCCGTCTCGCGGCTCCGATTGGTACTTGTCATGTTGCTAGTAGTGTTGATTACTCTTTGTAGTTGATGCTAGTTGGATTATTTGGTGGAAGAGTTTATGTTCAGATCCTTGATGCTACTCATTACCTCTCTGGTCATGAATATGATTATGCTTTGTGAGTAGTTACTTTTGTTCCTGAGGACATGGGATAAGTCATGCTAATAGTAGTCATGTGAACTTGGTATTCGTTCGGTAATTTGATGTGTTGTATGTTGTTTCATTTCTACTGGTGTTACGTGAACGTCGACTACATAACACTTCACCATTATTTGGGCCTAGAGGAAGGCATTGGGAAGTAGTAAGTAGATGATGGGTTGCTAGAGTGATAGAAGCTTAAACCCTAGTTTATGCGTTACTTCGTAAGGGGCTGATTTGGATCCACTAGTTTAATGCTATGGTTAGACTTTGTCTTAATTCTTCTTTCGTAGTTGCGGATGCTTGCGAGAGGGGTTAATCATAAGTGGGATGCTTGTCCAAGTAAGGGCAGTACCCAAGCGCTGGTCCACCAACATATCAAACTATCAAAGTAACGAACGCGAATCATATGAACATGATGAAAACTAGCATGACAGAAATTCCCGTGTCGTCGGGAGCGTTTTTCCTCCTATAAGACGTTGCCAGGCTTGTACCTTGCTACGAAATGGATTGGGCCACTTTTCTGCACCATTGCTACTTTTGTTACTTGTTGCTTGCTACGAATCATCTCACCACACAATCACTTGTTACTGACAATTTCAGTGCCTGCATATTTTACCTTGCTGAAAACCACTTGTCAGATCCTTCTGCTCCTCGTTGGGTTCGACACTCTTACTTATCGAAAGGACTACGATTGATCCCCTATACTTGTGGGTCATCAGCGTGTTGTGCGAGTTGCTGCCCGTGAAGCTCTTAATCGGGGGCGGCCCCTGTTTTCCACTCGCAATCCACCCCCGCAGCCCCTCAAGCAAGGAAGGCATAATGGCGGTGATGTCGCTCCAAGTTGGTCTCGCACTTGCTCTTGGACTATCTCCAGAATCCGCGCCACTTGTGCCTTGAGTTCTTTAACCTCGCACTCCTGGCTTTCCGAGATGGTCTTTCTGTCCTTTCGCCCAGCCTTATAGTATTCTGACCATTTCGTGGAAAAGCCTTTGTCAGCCACACGACCACCTGACGACGGCTTACTGAGCTTATCCTTGTGTTTCATTACGCTCAACGCCCTATTTAAAGTGCTATCCCAAGGGGCAGACAGGGAGCTCGGAGACCCCGCGCTACTGCTTTCAGTTTCCTGCGGAAGGAACGTGAACCATTTAGAAATTTGGCTTCATTAATTAGAATGCAACCACATGGAGCTAATTATGCGGGTTGTATTCCTTACCAGAACACGCTCAAGCTCCATCACCTTCGGATCCGTGGTAAGCTCCTTTGTTACCGGGTCCACCTTGTACCGGGCCCTGACGTAGTTCCTGGTCTTCTTTTCAGGGTATTTATCGAAGAGGGCGGTAGGCCTTGCTCGGCACGCTTCGCGTCCTCCTTGTCCCATTTAGGTTCCGCCACTCTGTAACCGCCGGGACCGAGTTTGTGGACCCCTAAGTTCAAGTCCCACATATCTTGCCCCCACTGACTTGATTCCGCGGATGCGTTGCTCTCGCACTTGATCTTGAACTCCTGGTAGTCAGCTTCGCTGATCGAAGGATTTGTCTCCTTGATCTTCTCAAAACTATCACCTCTCAGAATCCTTCTCTTCACCGAGGCTCTCCAAGTAGCCAGGGCCGTGCTCATCTTCGTGAGGGCGGCACTGTTCACTTTATTCCCCGCGAGGTGTGTGTTTGCGACGTCACCGGGGAACTTGTATCGTTCGTGCAGCTTCGTCAAGAGGAGGTTACGCAAATTCGCTTGGCCTTGATGCCTTAGGTTCTCGGTGTTGATCGAGGCGGTGCTCCGGAGAATGCACCCGAGTTGTCCCGCGTACCCACTGACTAATTCTTTGGGCGCCGCTGGATGCCCACTGGAGGACACTTCAGTAAATTCCTCCCTAACGGTGTCGAGCACGTTCGGGCGCCGGTCCTTCCGTTGCTTCTTCGGTTGACTGCCATCTGTGCGCTCGCTGCCATCATCAGTGGTGGCATCCCCGGTGGCACCATTAGTGGTGTCATCCCCGACGCCACTAGGGGTTGTGTAGTCGTGATCGGTGTCTTCCGCGGCGTCCTCATATCGGTGAGGTTCTTCCTCCAGCTCCTGGGACAGCTCCCAGAATCGCTTGCCCGAACCGCCGGCCTCATCGTTGTTGGCCATGTTCGCTCTAAATAGGAAAAAGGCTACTAGAGTTATTGCACGGGGTTGAACTATCACCAACTATAATTCCACTGTATCCAATTTTACTTTTCTTTTACTCCATAGGATCGCAAAACATGAGGCACGAGAAGTTCCAACGTATCCATACCAAAAAGTAGTAATAGTCAGTGTTTCATTTTTAGGGCCCTTTTAGTGAAGAAAAAGAAAACAAAATAATGTGCTAGTATAGCAAGATAACACTAATCCAGTGGTGTGTTAGTATTGATAATGTCATGTAATCTAACATTTGAATAGATCATTTTGGACCCATTTCACTCACATAAAAAATAAACATAGGAATTAAAAAGAAATAAGCTCTGTTTTCAAGAAAGGATAAGGATTTTGTTTCGGTTGAGAATCGGGCACCTTCTAGGTCAAGAGAATTGGGCATGACCTTTGCTAATTTTCTTGACCTAGGAGTGCCCAATTCTCAACCGAAACAGAAATTAATCTACGTTTCACGAGAAAGGGGTAACAAATATGAGTCATTACAACCTTACTGCACAAGCAGGATGCTAAAAATAGTAAGATGGAAGGTTTAAATACTTCAAAAATAAATTTAACATAACCACTACAATCAAAAGGCATAAATCAGTGATCAACATAAAAAATTCATTGTCCAAGTAATAAAATTCATTACCCATCGTAAGTAAGTAAGTAAATGTGTTTCAGATTTCAGATAAGCTCATTGTCCAAGTAATATCATTATTTCACCAAGCAATAAGCTAACCAAATACAACTATGGAGATCCATGATCGAGAGCATGTTGCATGTGGTAGAAAACATGACTCAAAAGTCACGACTGTACTCTGTGTGCCACTTGAAGAGTAGAGCTGCACAGAACACCTACGTAGATGATATAGAGCTATAAATTGTGTACCACTCATATGTTGAAATGTGCTGGAGAGACACAAAGTCATGAAAGAAATAAATAGCCAAAAGGATATGACAATTTGAAATCAGTAAGAAATTTCCTTACAAGAATGGCAGTTGTTGGTAATGCTAAGAAATTAATTGGTTGAAAGAACAATGTACTTTCAGCACCACCAACAACAGTACGCTGACGATTGCCAGAATTTCCTTCAAAGTGATACTGACTGAATCGAACGGCATTAAAATCAAGACACAATTGCAATTCTGTGTGTGTTGAAATAAATCAGAATAGATGCCAGGAGCGCCTATGAAGATGATAAATAAAGCTATGAGTCTTGGACCACTCACAGCTATCATCTAAGTAACAAAAATATTTTGATAGCGAGCATTACCAAAGTGATCCGACATCATAGATACAAGCTCATAATTGCAGCGTTGGTCGGCCTAAATCAGTGCCTAAGGATCAACTAAAACTTGCACGACCGAGACACACAATCCCATCCGAAGTGCAATTCCACTGTTGAACATCTTCTATTCATTAGGACATAGGACATTGATCTAGTTTCTTACCGGGTTACGGATGGAGGAGCACCGATCGGTGTCGATTAGCAGATGCAGGTCGAGGAGATCGAGCAGTCGGCTGCGGGCGTGGGAGTCAGCACTGGCAGGTCGGCACAACGACCTGGCGTAACGGGGCTCCGGAGGTAGCCGAGGGGTGACGGAAGGAGTGTGACGATGCGGGCGGCGCAGCGGATAGCCGGAGAGTGCGCGCGGGTCGGCACGGAGTCGGGGATTGGCGGGAGACTGGTGGTGGAGTAGAGGCTTGGAGGGTGGTGATACGTCTCCAATGTATCTACTTTTCTGAACTCTTTTGCCCTTGTTTTGGACTATAATTTGCATGATTTGAATGGAACTAACCCGGACTAACACTGTTTTCAGCAGAATTGCCATGGTGTTGTTTTTGTGCAGAAATAAAAGTTCTCGGAATATCTTGAAAATTTACGGAAAATTTTTCTGGAATAAAAGAAAATACCTGCACAAAGATCCACCGGAGGGGGTGTGCCAGTGGGCCACAAGCCCCTGGGCCGCGGCCACCCCCCTAGGTCGCGCCATGAGGGCTTGTGGAGCCCACATGGCACCACCGCCCCCAAACTCAGCTCTATATCTTCCGTCTTGCCCGGAAAAAAATCAGAGAGAAGGTTTCATCGCGTTTACGATACAGAGGCGCCGCCACCTCCTGTTCTTCATCTAGAGGGCAGATCTGGAGTCCGTTCCGTGCTCCAGAGAGGGGAAATCGTTGCCATCATCATCATCAACCTTCCTCCATCGACAATTCCATGATGCTCTTCACCGTTCGTGATTAATCTCATCATAGGCTTGCTGGACGGTGATGAGTTGGATGAGATCTATCATGTAGTCGAGTTAGTTTTGACGGGGATTGATCCCTAGTATCCACTATGTTCTAGATTGATGTTGCTACTACTTGGCTACGCTTAATGCTTGTCACTAGGGCCCGAGTGCCATGATTTCAGATCCGAACCTATTATGTTGTCGCCAATATATGTGTCTTTTAGATGCTATCTTGCAAGTTGTAGTCACCTACTATGTGTTATGACCCGGCAACCCCGGAGTGACAATAGCCGGAACCACTCCCGAAGATGACCATAGTATGAGGAGTTCATGTATTCACCACATGTTAATGCGTTGGTTTGGTTCTTTATTAAAAGGAGAACATTAATATCCCGTAGTTTCCATTAGAACCCCGCTGCCACGGGAGGGATGGACAATAGATGTCATGCAAGTTCCTTTCCCTAAGCACGTATGACTACATACGGAATACATGCCTACATTAGATCGACGAACGGGAGCTAGTTACTTATCTCTCCGTGTTATAGTTGTTACATGATGAATCACATCCGTCATACTCATCCATCACCGATCCACTGCCTACGAGTCTTTTACTACTGGTCCTTGCTATGTTACTTTGCTGCTACTGTTGTTACTGTTGTTACTCTGCTGCTGCTGCTGCTGTTACTACTATTGTTCCTTGCTACTGCTGTCACTACTGTTGTTGCATTATTGCTACTTGTTGCAAGACTTTTCTGGAGCCGTTGCGGGGAAATAATAGTTCCCCGTGCACGTGCTATTTACTGGCGCCATTGATACGGCAGTTAGGAATAGTCTGCCGTCAACAGATCTTTTTCTGGCACCGTTGCTATCATACTACTTTGCTACTGATACTTTGCTTGTAGACGCTAATCTTTCAGGCATGGTTGAAATTGGCAAACTCAGCTGCTAATACTTGAGAATATTCTTTCGCTTCCCTTTGTGTCGAATCAACAAATTTGGATTGAATACTCTACCCTCGAAAACTGTTGCGATCCCCTACACTTGTGGGTTATCAAGACTATTTTCTGGCGCCGTTGCCAGGGAAGCACAACTATATTCTGTGAGTCACTTGGGATTGACGTATGCTGATCACTATGAGGAATCCGAAAGATCCAAGAACTAAAATCTTGCCTTCCACTACGAGGAGAGGTAAGGAACTACCATCTAGCTCTGCACTTGATTCACCTTCAGTTTTGAGTAAGTTTGCGGCATCGCCTCCTGCTAGAAATTTTGATATGTCACCTGTGCTTGATGATGCTACTTCTGCTACCCATGATGCTTATGATGCTGCTATGCTTGATACTATGCCTGATGATGCTATGCTTGATACTATGCCTGATGATGCTATGCTTGATACTATGCCTGATGATGCTATGCTTGATACTTTGCCTGATGATGCTATGCCTGATACTGCTTTGCCACTAGGTGCCCTTGATGCACAATTTGCTAGAGTTGCTGCTAGATGTGATGATACCTCTGAAACTGCTGATACTATTGAAGTAGAACCTACTACTATGCCTGAATTGCCTGTTATGCCTGAACGCTATGTTATGGAGGGAGAGATAGCTAAGGACTTTCTTGCGTGTAAGGATAGCTATGATGTTGAGAAACTACTGCGCAAGTGGAAAGAAAAATCTTTGAACGCTAGGATGAAATACGACCCGAAGTTTGCTACTTCGCCTATCTTTGTGACCGATAAGGATTATGAATTCTTTGTCGACCCTGAGTTAATCACTCTGGTCGAATCTGATCCTTTTCACGGTTATGAGTCTGAAACGGTTGTAGCCCATCTTACCAAATTGCACGATATATCCACCCTATTCACTAGTGAGGAAAAGATTCGCCACTACTATATCCTCAAGTTGTTTCCTTTCTTGTTGAAGGATGATGCTAAGACCTGGTTCACTTCTCTTGCTCCTGGTTGTGTGCGTAGCCCCCAGGATATGGTCTACTACTTCTCTGAAAAATATTTCCTTGCCCATAAGAAGCAAGCTGCCTTGCAGGAAATATACAACTTTGCTCAAGGTGAAGAAGAGAGTCTCCCACAAGCTTGGGGGAGGCTCATCCAGCTACTGAATGCTTTGGCTGATCACCCTCTTGAGAAGAATGAAATACTTGATATCTTCTATAATGGACTTGTCGATGCTTCCAAAGACCACCTAGATAGTTGTGTCGGTTGTGTTTTTAGGGAACGAACTGTAGAACAAGCTGAGATTCTACTGAATAACATCTTGTGCAATGAGAATGCTTGGACTATTCCCGAACCACCTCCTAAGCCAACTCCGAAAAAAGAGGTATTCTATTCCTCAGTCTTGAAGATATGCAAGAAGCCAAGAAATCTATGCGAGAGAAAGGCATTAAATCTGAAGATGTCAAAAATCTACCACCTATCGAAGAGATCCATGGTCTCGATAACCCGATACAGGTAGTAGAAGTAAATTCTCTGCGTAGGTTTGATGAGAGTGATATTCCTTTTGATAAACCGGCTAGCTTATGCCTGGATGAATTTCATAACTTTGTTGCCAAACAACAGAGTTTCAACGATTATGTTAGCAGACAATTGGAACAGAATGCTCGTATGCTTAGTCATTTAAGTGCTTGTGTGGACAGAAACGTCAATGATCTTAAGCTTCTGAGTAAACATGCCTCTATGGTTACCACTCAGGTAGAACAAGTACTTAAAGCTCATAATGACTTGCTCGATGAGTTGAATGACAATTTGGTTAGAGTCGTCACTAGAGGCGGTAGTATGACTCAGGAACCTTTGTATCCTGAGGGTCATCCGAAGAGAATTGAACAAGATTCTCAAGGAGTTAGCACTGATGCACCTAGTCATCCTAGAAAGAAGAAGAAAGATGATAGGGATGTGCACGCTAGCAACCCTATTGCTGCTACACCCGAGAGTCCAAACGATGTCTCTGTCTCTGATGCTGAAACACAATCTGGTGATGAACATGAGCCTAATGATAATATCAATAGTGATGTTCATGATGATGCTCAACCTAGCAATGATAAGGATGTGGAGATTGAACATGTTGATCTTGATAACCCACAGCCTAAGAATAAGAGATACGATAAGAATGACTTCGCTGCTAGGAAGCAAATGCGTTTGACAGATATGCTCAAGATGTCTCCGTATGCTAAGTACATGAAGGATATTGTGACTAATAAGAGGAGGATACCTGAGGTTCAGATTTCCACCATGCTTGCTAATTATACCTTCAAGGGTGGAACTCCTAAGAAACTAGGTGATCCCGGTGTGCCCACTATACCTTGCTCCATTAAAGGTAACTACGTTAGAACTGCTTTATGCGACCTTGGAGCTGGTGTTAGTGTTATGCCTCTCTCTCTTTATCGTAGACTTGAACTGGATAAGTTGACACCCACTGAAATATCTCTGCAAATGGCCGACAAATCAACTGCTTTCCCTATCGGCATTTGCGAGGATGTGCCTGTTGTGGTTGCTAACGTCACTACCTTAACAAACTTTGTTATCTTGGATATTCCTGAGGACGATGCCATGGCGGTCATCCTCGGAAGACCCTTTTTAAACACTGCTGGGGCTGTTATAGATTGCAACAAAGGCAATGTCACTTTCCATGTCAACGGTAATGAGCATACGGTGCAGTTTCCGAAGAAACAATATCGAGTACATTGCATCATTGCTATCGAAAAAACTTCATCGATTCTTATTGGGAGCTTTTAATGCCCTATTCCTCGTGTCAAGATGAAGTATGATTTGCTTGTTGGGGAGATATGCATCCCCATTGAGGTAACCTAGTGACTATTCGAAAATTCTCCGTTCTCTTTTGTGATTCGAAAAGGTTTGTCAAAGAGGCTTGATCAACCTCACTGACGGATTTCTTTCGGTGACCATGAGATGGATGAATCGAGGAGTCACAACCTCTTTTCCAAGCTTTCACTTTAGGTTGCTTAGAAGAAAAATGATAGATTTAGTTTAGTTTTCCCTGTTTTCTGTTTTAGCGTCTGGTAGAAAAGTACCCCGAAAATAAAAGTTCTCCGAACGTCCTGAAAATCAAGTATGGTTTTTTCTGGATTTTTTGAAAAATTCTGAGACAAAGAGCTTGTCTGGGGGCTGCACCAGTGGGCCACAAGCCCTGACGGCGTGGGCACCCCCTGGCCGCACCACCCAGGCTTGTGGGGCCCACAGGAACCCCCTCCACTCATTCTTGCTCTCATCTGGTTCTCCTACCTCCAGAAAAAATCGTTTCGCATCTCAAACCCGTGTTCTTGCTCCTCTTGCTGGGATTTTCGATCTCTTTGCTCAAATCACCGTTCTCCGAACTGTTTTGGGGAAATTACTCCTTGGTAAGTGACTCCTCCATTGGTCCAATTAGTTTTTGCTCTAGTGCCTTATACTCCGCGTATTTTTGCTACCTTGGTGACAATGTTCTTGAGCTTTGCATGCTGATTTTAGTTGGTCCCAAGTAGTTTTGATGCATAATATGTCCTCTAGGCACTTGTGGGAGTAGACCAACTTAGGACAAAAGCCTAAGCTTGGGGGAGTACGTGTTCTCACTGACTTTACATTCTAACTTATGCTTTCACTTTGTTAGTCGGTGTTCACACTTTGCCACTGTATCATCCATGTTAGTTTATGTTCTTTTTCTCGTTTTCTTTTCGTGTGTCTGTCTAGTTTGAAAAAAAGATTTTCTTTTTTCTTCTTTTGCTTGTTGGGAGCTTTCCCGTGTAAATAGTTTTCTTTTTCTTTGGGTCAAGGTAGAAGATATTGGTTACAATGTTTAGTGGCTCTTGCATGCATACCTGTTTAGCTTTCAAAGAGCCATATTACTTTGTCTTCTCCTTTGTGTTTGCCTACAGATTCCAGCTTAGTCCAATGCACGAGCACGCTTATTATTGTTAAGAACGTTCGGTCGTGCAAGTGAAAGGCAATAATGACGATATATGATGAAGTGACTGAGCCTGGAAAACTGGTATGAACTCGATCTATTTTGTTTTTGTAAATATGAATAGCTCATCATGCCTGATTCAGCTTTGTTGTGAGAGAAACATGTTTGCAATGACAACTCAGAGATCATAGTTGCTTATGCCATGCTTACTTAGCTAGGAGCTTATAATGGTTCGTCTTGGATGCCAACATGAATGTTGAGATGACTGTGTTGTAGTGTGATAGGATGGTATCCTCCTTTGAATGATTCAAGTGGCTTGACTTGGCGCATGTTCACGCATGTAGTTGAAACAAAATCAATATAGCCTCTATGATGTTCATGTTCATGGTGATTTATGTCCTACTCATGCTTGCACTCAATGCATTTTGATGACTGTTGTCGCTCTCTAGTTGGTCGCTTCCCAGTCTTTTGCTAACCTTCACTTGTACTAAGCAGGAATACTGCTTGTGCATCCACTTCCATAAACCCAAAGTTGTTCCATATGAGTCCACCATACCTACATATGTGCGGTATCTACCTGTCATTCCAAGTAAATTTGCATGTGCCACTCTCTAAACCTTCAAGAAATAATCTGTTTTGCATGCCTGAACCGCTCATGTGGTGACAGGGGGCTATTGGTATCTTCCATGCTAGGCGTGTTATCCTCGATATGTGTTTATTCACTATCATTCACGAGAAAGGGGTCGGTAATTGGAATTCCCAGTTCCATGCTCAAATCGAAAAGATAATTGCAAACAAAACTCCCCCAGGATTGATGTTGGTATGGACGGTACCCGAGGATTCGGCTAGCCGTGGAGTGTGATTGATTGGTGGTGGGGGAGTCAAAACTTTACTTTTCTGTTTGGTAACCGCCTATAGCATGTCTAGCATGGAAGATGTTGAGAACTCTTAGTCATTGCGTTGACAATGAAAGCATGCCACCCAAAATTATTATCTCTGTTTTCAAAGCTTGAGCTTTGGTACCTCTGCAAATCAATGCTTCCCTCTGCGAAGGGCGTGTCTATTTATGTTCCTGTTGAGTCATCCTCCTCTTACAAAAAGCACCAATTAGAGAGCACCTCTGTCATTTTTATGCTTTGCTTTTAACTGTGTTGAGTATGACTATGACTGGATCTTCATTGCCTTGAATTACAATGTTTAGTCAGCCCTTGGTCTTTGAAGGTGCTCTGCATTTATGTTTTGCGGTCTCAAAAAGAGCTAGCGAGATACCATCTATTCATACTGCTTCATGTTGTTTTGATTGAAGTGTTGGCGTTTGAGACTTATTATTATTTGCTCGCTAGTTGATTATGCCATTGATATGAGTTTACCGTAAGACCTAGATGTCATTTGCTTATGTGGTTTGCTTGTGATCTTGCTGAAACTCTGGATATGAGTTAGACATAGTTGCAACAACAAGATCAAACAAAGTTCGTCAAAGTTTTTCTTTTGTCTCTTTCAGTTGTCAACTGAATTGCTTGAGGACAAGCAAGGCTTTAAGTTTGGGGGAGTTGATATGTCTCCAACGTATCTACTTTTCCGAACTCTTTTGCCCTTGTTTTGGACTCTAATTTGCATGATTTGAATGGAACTAACCCGGACTAACGCTATTTTCAGCAGAATTGCCATGGTGTTGTTTTTGTGTAGAAATAAAAGTTCTCGGAATGTCCTGAAAATTTACGGAGATTTTTTCTGGAATAAAAGAAAAATACCTCTGCAAAAACACCTGCGACAAGCCCCTAGGCCGCGGCCACCCCCTAGGTCGCGTCGTGAGGGCTTGTGGGGCCCACGTGGCACCACCGCCCCCAAACTCAGCTCTATATCTTCCGTCTCGCCCGGAAGAAAATCAGAGAGAAGGTTTCATCGCGTTTTACGATACAGAGGCGCCACCACCTCCTGTTCTTCATCTGGAGGGCAGATCTGGAGTCCGTTCCGGGCTCCGGAGAGGGGAAATCGTCGCCATCGTCATCATCAACCTTCCTCCATTGGCAATTCCATGATGCTCTTCACCGTTCGTGAGTAATCTCATCATAGGCTTGCTGGACGGTGATGAGTTGGATGAGATCTATCATGTAATCGAGTTAGTTTTGACGGGGATTGATCCCTGCTATCCACTATGTTCTAGATTGATGTTGCTACTACTTGGCTATGCTTAATGCTTGTCACTAGGGCCCGAGTGCCATGATTTCAGATCTGAACCTATTATGTTGTCGCCAATATATGTGTGTTTTAGATCCTATCTTGCAAGTTGTAGTCACCTACTATGTGTTATGACCCGGCAACCCCGGAGTGACAATAGCCGGAACCACTCCCGAAGATGACCATAGTATGAGGAGTTCATGTATTCACCACGTGTTAATGCGTTGGTCCGGTTCTTTATTAAAAGGAGAACCTTAATATCCTGTAGTTTCCATTAGGACCCCGCTGCCACGGGAGGGATGGACAATAGAAGTCATGCAAGTTCTTTTCCTTAAGCACGTATGACTACAAACGGAATACATGCCTACATTAGATCGACGAATGGGAGCTAGTTACTTATCTCTCTGTGTTATATCTGTTACATGATGAATCACATCCGTCATACTCATCCATCACCGATCCACTGCCTACGAGTCTTTTACTACTGGTCCTTGCTACGTTACTTTGCTGCTACTGTTGTCGCTACTGCTGTTATTGTTGTTACTCTGTTGTTGCTGCTGTTGTTACTACTATTGTTCCTTGCTACTGTTGTCACTACTGCTGTTACTTTGCTGCTACTTGTTGCAAGAATTTTATGGAGCCATTGCCGGGAAAGAATAGTTCCCCGTCCACGTGCTATTTACCGGCGCCATTGATACAACAGTTAGGAATAGTCTGCCATCAACGGATCTTTTTCTAGCACCGTTGCTATCATACTACTTTGCTACTGATACTTTGCTTGCACACACTAATCTTTCAGGTGTGGTCGAAATTGACAAACCCAGCTGCTGATACTTGAGAATATTCTTTCGCTTCCCTTTGTGTCGAATCAACAAATTTGGGTCGAATACTCTACCCTCGAAAACTGTTGCGATCCCCTACACTTGTGGGTTATCAGGCGACGGCGGTGGCTGACGAGGGGCCAGCGGCGGTGGTCGGGGCCTGGGGTAGTGACGAGGGGGCCGTGGCGGTGGCCGATGAGGAGGGCGGCGGCGGTGGCTGACGAGGGGAGATGGGAGGGAGGGAGGGGTGCGGTTGGAGTGGAGATGCGGGGGAGAGGCGAGTGAGGGGAGGGAAGAAGGGGATAGTACGGGGGAGGGTTAGCAATGGCGCACCATTTAGGGGTGCACCATAAGTGGCATATCAGTGGCGCACCTTTTGGTGGTGCGCCATAAGTGGGGAGGGATAGCAATGGCGCACCTTCTAGTGGTGCGCCATAAGTAATGTGATAGCAATGGCGCACCTTCTAGTGGTGCGCCATAAATAAGGTGATAGCAATGGCGCACCTTCCCCTGGTGCGCCATTACTATCTTTTTTTTTATTTTTAGTTGCATGCATGTTATAGTTTCGCCACCTATCTAGTATACTTTGTATTTACTTCATCTATTTTCTTACTAAGAACTATGAAAAGAGCCAATCACTCATTTTTCCACTTGTTTAGCCAAACGAGCTAATGTGTTTTACGAGTAGCCCGAGAAAAGCATGTTTTACACCTAACCCATCTATAAAGCTCACAGAGAGAGACACTTACAAAAAATCATGTTATGAGGTGATATCACATTGTGCAAATATTTAGAATTACATGACATGGTTGAAATCAACTCACGTGAAATAACAGTCATCAAAGATTGAGCTTGCCACTGACACACACACGCGGCCGACACGTTGTGATTCGATCTTAATTAGCTATCTTTTCACAATGATCTTCTTGCCCTTCTTTCTCGTGGTTGAATAATTTAGCCCCGGAACCCCTTGAATTGTTCTCTTGAATGGACGTCCTTTAGGTAGGGTGGTCCTGCTTCTTCTTGTGATGTGTGCTACTTCATCATCGTCGTCATCTTCCATCTTCGGGTCGCCGTATTTGTCGAAGTCTTGCTCATTGGCGACTCCATCCATTCCGATGATGTTCCTTTTGCCTCTCCTCACGACAACACGATTGGGCTTTGACGGGTCGGTAATGAAGAAGCATTGGTTCACTTGGCAAGCCAGTACCCATGGCTCATTTTTCGCGGTGACGTTTGCGCCCGCGGTCTTTGATTTGGCTCTGTGTATAACCATGGTGGTGAAATACCGGTCTTCTTTTAGGATGCTCTTGGCCCATCTGACACGGAACATCGGAACCTTCTCTCCAGCGTAGCTCAGCTCCCAGATCTCCTCGATCCTTCTGTAGTATTTGTCCTTGTTGTTACCGGTGTAGGATTCCATCGTTACCCCGGAGTTCTGATAATCGCTCTTCATGTCCTTTTCCTCGGTGTAGAATGTGTACCCATTGATATCGTACGCCTCATAGGTCATCAGGTTGTGTTGGGCGCCTGATACGTCCATTTTGCATCATGTTTTCATGTTGATATTTATCGCTTCTTGGGCTATTATTTCACTTCATGGTACAATACTTATGCCTTTTCTCTCTTATTTTGCAAGGTTTACATGAAGAGGGAGAATGCCGGCAGCTGGAATTCTGGCCTGAAAAAGGAGCAAGTTTGAGATACCTATTCTGCGCAACTCCAAACGCCGTAAAAATCAACGAGGATTTTTTTCGGGAATTTAAAAAATACTGGGCCAAAGAAGCGCCAGAGGGGCGCCAGCAGGTGGCCACAAGCTTGCTAGGCGCGGCCACCCCCTGGCTGCGCCTAGGGGGCTTGTGGGCACCCAGCTGGCCCTCTGGCCCCCCTCTTTTGCTATATGAAGGGTTTCGTCCGAAAAAAAATCAGGACGAGGCTTTTTCGAGGATTCGCCGCCGCCACGAGTCGAAACTTAAGCAGAACCAATCTAGAGCTCCGGCAAGACAATCCTGTCGGGGAAACTTCCCTCCCGGAGGGGGAAATCATCGCCATCATCATCACCAACACTCCTCTCATCGGAGGGGAGTCGTCACCATCAACATCTTCATTAGCACCATCTCATCTCCAAACCCTAGTTCATCACTTGTAACCAATCTCCGTCCCGCGATTCCGATTGGTACTTGTAAGGTTGCTAGTAGTGTTAATTACTCTTTGTAGTTGATGCTAGTTGGATTACTTGGTGGAAGAGTTTATGTTCAGATCCTTGATGCTACTCATTACCTCTTTCGTCATGAATATGATTATGCTTTGTGAGTAGTTACTTTTGTTCCTCAGGACATGGGATAAGTCATGCTAATAGTAGTCATGTGAATTTGGTATCCGTTCGATATTTTGATGTGTTGTATGTTGTTTTTCCTCTAGTGGTGTTATCTGAGCGTCGACTACATAACACTCCACCATTATTTGGGCCTAGGGGAAGGCATTGGGAAGTAGTAAGTAGATGATGGGTTGCTAGAGTGACAAGCTTAAACCCTAATTTATGTGTTACTTCGTAAGGGGCTCATTTGGATCCACTAGTTTAATGCTATGGTTAAACTTTGTCTTAATTCTTCTTTCGTAGTTGCGGATGCTTGCGAGAGGGGTTAATCATAAGTGGGATTCTTGTCCAAGTAAGGGCAGTACCCAAGCGTCGGTCCACCCACATATCAAACTATCAAAGTAACGAACGCGAATCATATGAACATGATGAAAACTAGCATGACAGAAATTCCCGTGTGTCCTCGGGAGCGTTTTTCCTCCTATAAGACTTTGTCCAGGCTTGTCCCTTGCTACAAAAGGGATTGGGACACTTTGCTGCACCTTTGGTACTTTTGTTACTTGTTGCTTGCTACGAATCATCTCACCACACAATCACTTGTTACCGATAATTTCAGTGCTTGCAGATTTTACCTTGCTGAAAACCACTTGTCAGATCCTTCTGCTCCTCGTTGGGTTCGACACTCTTACTTATAGAAAGGACTACAATTGATCCCCTATACTTGTGGGTCATCAAGACTCTTTTCTGGCGCCGTTGCCGGGGAGTGAAGCGCCTTTGGTAAGTGGAACTTGGTAAGGAAACATTCATATAGTGTGCTGAAATTTATTGTCACTTGTCACTATGGATACTAATCCTTTGAGGGGCTTGTTCGGGGTATCTTCACCTCGAACGGAAGCACAAAGAGTTGCTCCTCAACCTTCTGCACCTACTAAAAATATTTGCTTTGAGTTTCTTGCGGGTATGCTTGAGAAACTGCTGGATAATCCTTTTACAGGAGATGGAACATCACATCCAGACTTGCATCTAATCTATGTAGATGAAGTTCGTGGTTTATTTAAGCTTGTAGGTTTTCCCGAGGATGAGGTCAAGAAGAAGGTATTTCCTTTATCTTTGAAGGATAAGGCGTTGACATGGTATAGGCTATGTGATGATACTGCATCATGGGACTACAATAGGTTGAAATTGGAATTTCATCAAAAGTTTTACCCTATGCATTTAGTACATCGTGATCGGAATTATATTTATAATTTTTGGCCTCGTGATAGAGAAAGTATCGCTCAAGCTTGGGGGAGGCTTAAATCAATGTTATATTCCTGCCCCAACCATGAGCTCTCGAGAGAAATTATCATTCAGAACTTCTATGCTCGGCTTTCTCATGATGATCGCACCATGCTTGACACTTGTTGTACTGGTTCTTTTATGAAGAGAGATATTGACTTCAAATGGAATTTATTGGAGAGAATTAAACGAAACTATGAAGATTGGGAGCTTGAAGAAGGTAAGGAGTCAGGTATGAATTTCAAGTTTGATTGCATTAAATCCTTTGTTGAAACAAATACCTTTTGTGACTTTAGCGCTAAGTATGGACTTGACTCTAAGATAGTAGCTTCATTGTGTGAATCATTTGCTGCTCATATTGATCTCCCCAAAGAGAAGTGGTTTAAATATCATCCTCCTTTAGAAGTCAATGTAGTTAAACCCAATCCAGTTGAAGAGAGAGTCATTGCCTATAATGATCCTGTGGTTCCCAGTGCTTACATTGAGAAACCACCTTTCCCTGTTAGGATAAAGGATCATTCTAAAGCTTCAACTGTGATAGGTAGAGGCTACATTAGAACACCTACACCCCCTGAGCAAATTAGAGTTGAACCTAGCATTGCTATTATCAAAGATGTTCTGTCCGACCATGTTGAGGGACATAATATTCACTTCTGTGAAGATGCTGCTAGAATTGCTAAACCTCACGCTAGAGACAAACATAGGCCTGTTGTTGGCACGCCTGTTGTTTCTGTTAAGATAGGAGATTGCTACTTCTCAAACAACAGCGCCAGAAATTGACACGTTGACGGAGACTGGGCTTGCGTTGGTTTTTCCCTTGAAGAGGAAAGGGTGATGCAGCACAGGAGAAATAAGTATTTCCCTCAGTTTGAGAACCAAGGTATCGATCCAGAAGGGTCTCGTCAAGTCCAGAGTACCTGCACAAACACAAACAAGCTTGCACCCAACGCTTCAAAGGGGTTGTCAATCCCTTCAAGATTTTTTGCAAAGTGAGATCTGAAGGCGGAAAGTGCAACGAAGTAAAAAGTGCAAGGCTTGAAAATATGGTGTGGAGTAGACCCGGGGGCCATAGTGTTCACTAGAGGCTTCTCTTAGCAAATATCATGGTGGGTGAACAAATTACTGTCGAGCAATTGATAGAACCGCGCAAAGTCATGACGATATCTAAGGCAATGATCATACATATAGGCATCACGTCCGAGACAAGTAGACCGATACTTTCTGCATCTACTACTATTACTCCACACATCGACCGCTATCCAACATGCATCTAGTGTATTGAGTTCATGACAAATAGAGTAACGCCTTAAGCAAGATGACATGATGTAGAGGGATAATCTGAAACCAATGATGAAAACCCCATCATTTTACCCTTGATGGCAACAACACGATGCGTGCCTTGCTACCCCTTCTGTCACTGGGTGAGGTCACCGCACGATATGAACCCAAAACCAAGCACTTCTCCCATTGCAAGAATCATAGATCTAGTTGGCGAAACAAAACCCACAAATCGAAGGGAATTACAAGGATATGAAATCATGCATAAGAGAGATCAGAAGAAACTCAAATAAGATTCATAGATAATCTGATCATAAATCCACAATTCATCGGATCTCGACAAACACACCGCAAAAGAAGATTACATCGGATAGATCTCCATGAAGATCATGGAGAACTTTGTATTGATGATCCAAGAGAGAGAAGAAGCCATCTAGATACTAACTATGGACCCGTAGGTCTATGGTGAACTACTCACGCATCATCGGAGAGGTCATGGTGTTGATGGAGAAGCCCTTCGTGTCTGAATCCCCCCTCCGGCAGGGCACCAGAACATGCCCGAGAAGGGATCTTGCGGAGACAGAACCTTGCAGCGGCGGAAAAGTGATTTCGATGATATCCTAATTTTTTGGGATTTTTAGGGAATATATAGGGGCAACCCTAGGGCAGAGGGCGCCCAGGGGGCCCACAAGCCTGTGGCCCGCGGCCTCCCCCTTGCCGCGGGGTGGGGGCTTGTGGGGCCCCTGAGGCTCCCCTGCCTTGGATCTCAAGCTTCCCGATCTTCTTCCGTTACGGAAAAAATCTTTTCGGGGATTTTCTTCCGTTTGGACTCCGTTTCAAAATCTCCTCTGGAAGGGGTCAAAAACATGGAAAAAACAAGAACTGGCACTTGGCACTGAGTTAATAAGTTAGTCCCAAAAAATATATAAAAGGCATGCAAAACATCCAAAGTTTGACAAGATAATAGCATGAAACCATCAAAAAAGTATAGATACGTTGGAGACGTATTAGAGATCATTGTTATCATGGTTTATGTGACGTGGGTGCTAGTGTTAGTGCAATACCTCAATCCTTATATGATGAAATCAAAGATCAGATTGCACCTATTGAGATAGAGCCTATTGATGTCACTATTCAACTCGCCAATAGAGATACTATCTGCCATGTGGGAATTGTTAGGGATGTTGAAGTCTTTGTGGTAAAACGAAGTATCCTCCTGATTTCCTCGTTCTTGCTACCGCACAAGATAGCTTTTGTCCCATCATATTTGGCAGACCCTTCCTCAATACCGTCAATGCTCATATTGACTGTGAGAAGCAAACTGTCACTGTTGGCTTTGAAGGTGTGTCACATGAGTTCAATTTCTCCAAGTTTGGTAGACAACCTCATGAAAAAGAGTTTCCTAGTAGGGATGAAACTATTGCGTTAGCTTCTATTGTCGTACCTCCTACTGATCCCTTAGAGCAATACTTGCTTGAGCATGAAAATGATATGCATATGGATGAAAGGGATGAGATAGATAGAGTTGTCTTAGAACAATATCATATCCTTAAGAATAATCTACCTGTTGAACTACTTGGGGATCCACCCCCACCAAACGGTGATCCTGTGTTCGAGCTTAAACAGTTGCCAGATACTCTTAAGTATGCTTATCTTGATGAAAAAGAGATATATCCTGTTATAATTAGTGCTAGTGTCTCAGAGCATGAAGAAAAGAAGTTACTAAAGACTCTGAGGAAGCACCGTGCTGCTATTGGATATACTCTTGAAGATCTTAAGGGCATTAGTCCCACTCTATGACAGCACAAGACCAAAACTGATCCTGATTCCAAACCAGTTGCTGATCATCAAAGGAGATTGAATCCTAAGATGAAAGTAGTAAGAAAAGTAATACTAAAGCTCCTGGAAGCAGGTATTATCTATCATGTTGCTCATAGCGATTGGGTGAGTCCGGTGCATTGCATCCCTAAGAAGGGAGGCATTACCGTTGTCCCTAATGATAAGGATGAATTGATCCCACAGAGGATTATTACTTGCTATAGGATGGTGATCGATTTTAGGAAATTGAATAAAGCCACTAGGAAAGATCATTACCCTTTGCCTTTTATCGACCAAATGCTAGAAAGACTGTCTAAACACACAGACTTCTGCTTTCAAGACGGTTATTCTGGTTTCTCTTAAATACCAGTTGCGCAATCTGATCAGAAGAAAACCACTTTCACGTGCCCTTTCGGTACCTTTGCTTATAGACGTATGCCTTTTGGCTTATGTAATGCACCTGCCACCTTTCAAAGATGTATGATGGCTATATTCTCTGACTTTTGTGAAAAGATTGTTGAGGTTTTCATGGATGACTTCTCCGTTTACAGGTCTTCTTTTGATGATTGCCTCAGCAACCTTGATCGAGTCTTGCAGAGATGTAAAGACACCAACCTTATCTTGAATTGGGAGAAGTGCCACTTTATGGTTAATGAAAGCATCGTCTTAGGACAAAAAATTTATGAAAGAGGTATTGAAGTAGATAAGGCTAAGGTTGATGCAATCAAGAAAATGACATACCCCACAGATATCAAAGGTATAAGAAGTTTCCTTGGTCATGCTGGATTCTATAGACGGTTCATTAAAGACTTCTCTAAGATTTCTAGGCCTCTTACCAATCTCTTGCAAAAGGATATTCCTTTTGTTTTTGACGATGATTGTGAGGAAGCCTTCGAAATACTTAAGAAGGCTTTGATAACTGAACCTATTGTTCAACCACCTGATTGGAACCTACCTTTTGAGATCATGTGTGATGCTAGCGATTATGATGTTGGTGTTGTTCTAAGGCAAAGAGTTGATAAGAAGTTGAATGTTATTCACTATGCTAGTAAAACTCCAGACAATGCCCAAAGAAACTATGCTACTACGGAAAAGGAATTTTTAGCAGCCTTGTTTGCATGTGAAAAGTTCAGGTCTTACATAGTTGATTCCAAAGTCACTATTCACACTGATCACGCTGCTATTAAGTACCTCATGGAGAAGAAAGACGCTAAACCTAGACTTATCAGATGGGTTCTCTTGCTACAAGAATTTGATTTGCACGTTGTCGACAGGAAGGGTGCTGATAACCTAGTAGCAGATAACTTGTCTAGGTTGGAGAACGTTCTTGATGACCCACAACCTATTGATGATAGCTTTCCTGATGAGCAATTGACTGTCATCAATGCTTCACGTAGTGCACCATGGTATGGTGATTATGTGAACTATATCGTTGCCAAATATATACCACCTAGTTTCACATACCAGCAAAAGAAGAAATTCTTCTTTGACTTGAGACATTACTTTTGGGATGATCCTCACCTTTATAAGGAAGGAGTAGATGGTGTTATTAGATGTTGTGTACCTGAACATGAACAGGGACAGATCCTACAGAAGTGTCACTCCGAGGCCTACAGAGGACACCATGCGGGAGATAGAACTTCACACAAGGTATTGCAATCAGGTTTCTATTGGCCAACTCTCTTCAAGGATGCCCGTAAGTTTGTCTTGTCCTGTGACGAATGTCAAAGAATAGGTAATATTAGCAAACGTTAGGAAATGCCTATGAACTATTCACTTGTCATTGAACCATTCGATGTTCGGGGCTTCGATTATATGGGACCTTTTCCAAAATCAAACGGGTATACTCATATCCTAGTTGCTGTTGTTTACGTCACTAAGTGGGTAGAAGCTATCCCCACTAGTAGTGCTGATCACAACACTTCTATCAGGATTCTTAAAGAAGTTATTTTCCCTAGATTTGGAGTCCCTAGATATCTAATGACCGACGGTGGTTCACATTTCATCCATGGCGCTTTCCGTAAAATGCTTGCTAAGTACGATGTCAACCATAGAATTGTGTCCCCCTATCACCCTCAGTCTAGTGGTCAAGTAGAGCTAAGCAATAGAGAGATTAAACTAATTCTGCAAAAGACTGTCAACAGGTCTAGAAAGAATTGGTCTAAGAAGCTCGATGATGCACTGTGGGCTTATAGAACTGCCTATAAGAATCCCATGGGCATGTCTCCGTACAAAATGGTGTACGATAAAGCATGTCATTTACCCCTTGAGCTAGAGCATAAAGCGTATTGGGCAATCAAAGAGCTCAACTTTGATTTCTAACTTGCTGGTGAGAATAGGTTATTTGATATTAGCTCGCTTGATGAATGGAGAACTCAGGCATATGAGAATGCCAAGTTGTTCAAATAAAAGGTTAAGAGGTGGCATGATAAAAGGATACAAAAGCGTGAGTTCAATGTAGGTGATTATGTCTTACTATATAATTCTCGTTTAAGATTTTTTGCAGGCAAGCTTCTCTCTAAATGGGAAGGTCCCTATATTATTGAGGAAGTATATCGTTCCGGTGCTATCAAGATCAACAACATGGAAGGTAATTGTCCGAGAGTGGTAAATGGGCAGAGAATCAAACATCATATCTCAGGTACTCCCATAAATGTTGAAAGCAATATTATCAATACCATAA